>NC_064644.1:413567926-413870956 GCF_023864345.2 Schistocerca serialis cubense | reverse complement strand
CTAACCTAAGGATATCACACACATTCATGCCCGAGGTAGGATTCGAACCTGCGACCGTAGCGGTCACGCGGTTCCAGACTGCAGCGCCTAGAACCGCTCGACCACTACGGTCGGCCTGGGAGCAGCACAAAAACACAAGGAGGCAGAGGAGATAGTCACCAAGGAAGATTTTAAGGTACAACCATAATGGATTACGCAGGCTTCAGATCATGGCCATGACAGTTCGGTTGCTGTGCCCTGTGAATAATCCCAGCAAACAATAATCTCTGAAATAGATTGCTCAGACTTTTAGGTACAAAAAATACGCCTAAACGAAGCGCTAGGAATAACGGGAGTCCAGCAGTTGTACAAACCGTTATCGGCTGTTTATCGTGTGTAAACGGGTGAGAAGACCATAACACTTCGTTTATCTAAGGCAATGCTTCGTAGAAAACTAGTCCGTCCTGTAATATATTCACCGCCATATCTGGGAACTTACCAGCGCACTAATAACTTCCTGTTAAGAATGAACCCTCAGGAGCGTTCTTGAGAAGATATCACTCTGTGTCTAAACCGTTGTTCCACTGTTTCACTAAGTAAAGAAATACAAAAACAAAAATTTTTGATTGTAATGTAAGAAAATTTCCAGGCAATTGACGTACGCTGTCTTTAGATCAATGTGTTTATTCGACACCGCGTCTTGTGCGTATGGCTTTGCAAGATACAAGGAGGTTATAACTAAACTTTCGCTACTTAAGAGGGGCCCCACGGATAACGAGTGATCATAGGACAATGAAAACTTCGTGGAAACATTTGTAAGAACATGCGGACGGCAAATAACGATTAAAAAACACATTTCGATTTCCATATGAGAGGATCACATTTGTTAACTGTGTACCATGATTACGTTACAGGTTACATACTTCGCTCATTGCGACCACCATCTGAATCCACGAAAACCTGGAAGTTTGTGTGGATATCATTTTACAACTGTTTGCAGCACTTTTCGAATGGTGGACCATGGAACGGGCAGCTGTCGGGACACAGTTCATGAACCGCTTGAAGATAGCTCATTACGTCCAGCATTGTCAGTCATGGCAACAGAAACTGCTTCAACAATTTGCTGCCCAATTGGCTGTCGGCCTTTCCTAGGAGCACTTCCAAAATAACCAGTTAATTCGAGCTTCCGAAACATGTTCTTCAACCCCGGTAAGAAAAGAGGACCATTCCGTGTTTCTTTAAGGTCGCTCCGGATTCCTGTTTTACAGTGGTTGCCGCTTCCAGAAATTTGCCATGAATAGTGTAGCTGTGCAGTAACAGATTTTCTTTCCTAATTGTGAGCAGTATGTTGCATTTATTTACGTTCAAGGGCAACTGCCAGAGCCGGCAGCATTCATCAGTCCTCTGTAGGTAATTCTGTAAATCAGTAGTGCCTTCTGCCATTGCTGGTATCTGGTAGACAACTGTATTATCTGCGAACAGTGTTAAAGAGCTCCCAGCACTTTCTTCTAAGTCATTTTGCAGTCCACGTTAAAACATATCGATAAAACGAATATCGCAGTGGACTAATTTGGGACTGGTCTATCGAATAGATACACAAAATTCCGCTAGAAAAATAATTTTGTTTGTAACGCGAAACAAACCGACACTGTCCATTGACTCTGGGAGTGCATAAAAGACATGATGAGCTGTATTCGTTTGGTCTGACCCCTTCTACACATTGGAAAAACTAAATTGCAAATATCTGCTGAAACATTAGAGAATATGTGCTTGACGAGTCTTAGGAAAGGTACCTAGTATATATGCAGGATGTTTCAGAGTCTTTGTGACAAACGTCACAAATGTGACAAACGTCTAAGGATGACAGATAACATCACGAGGGGACAACTTTTGTTAGAGACACTTCCTGGCGACGTTGGGTGTCGTTTAAGACTGAACATGCCCCTGAGTGACAGCAGGGCGTTGGCATTCTGCAGCATTCATATGTAATATGTGTTGACTATCATCCAGCCATCAGCTTCTTGTGAAAGGCTGTAGGCAGAGCAAAATATACTATGTGATCAAAAGTATTCGGACACCTGGCTCAAAATGACTTACAAGTTTGTGGCGCCCTCTTTCGGTAATGCTGGAATTCAGTATGGTGTTGGCCTACCCTTAGCCTTAATGACAGCTTCCACTATCGCAGGCATACGTTCAATCAGGTGCTGGAAGGTTTCTTGGGGAATGGCAGCCCATTCTTCACGGAGTGCTGCACTCAGGAGAGGTATCGATGTCGGTCGGCGAGGCCTGGCACGAAGTCGGCGTACCAAAACATCCCAAAGGTGTTCTATAGGATTCAGGTCAGGACTCTGTGCAGGACAGTCCATTACAGGGATGTTATTGCCGTGTAATCACTTCGGCACAGGTCGCGCATTATGAACAGGTGATCGATCGTATTGAAGGATGCAATCGCCATCCCCGAATTGTTCTTCAACAATGGGAAGAAAGAAGAGTCTTAAAACATCAATGTAGGCCTGTGCTGTGATAGTGCCATGCAAAACAACGAGGGGTGCAAGCCCCCTCCATGAAAAACACGACCACACCATAACAACACCGCCTCCGGATATTACTGTTGTCACTACACACGCTGGCAGATGACGTTCACCGGCCATTCGCCATACCCACACCGTGCCATCGGATCGCCACATTGTGTACCGTGATTCATCACACCACACAACGTTTTTCCACGGTTCAATCGTCCAATGTTTACGCTCCTTACACCAAGCGAGGCGTCCTTTGGCATTTACCTGCGTGATGTGTGGCTGATGAGCAGCCGCTCGACCATGAAATCCAAGTTTTCTCACCTCCCGCCTAACTATCGTAGTACTTGCAGTGGATCCTGGTGCAGTTTGGAATTCCTGTGTGATGGTCTGCATAGATGTCTGCCTATTACCCACTACCACCCTCTTCAACTGTCGGCGATCTCTGTCAGTCAACAGATGAGGTCGGCCTGTACGCTTTTGTGCTGTCCGTGTCCCTTCACGTTTCCACCTCACTATCACATCAACAGTGGACCTAGGGATGTTTAGGAGTGTGGAAATCTCACGTACAAACGTATGACGCAAGTGACACACAATCACATGACAATTTGGAGTCCGTGAGTTCCACGGAGCGCCTCACTCTGCTCTCTCACGATGTCTACTAACTACTGAGGCCGCTAATATGGAGTACCTGGCAGTAGGTGGCAGCACAATGCACCTAATATGAAAAACGTATGGGGTTGGAGGTGTCCGGATACTTTCGATCACATAGTCTAGACCCGATTCGTTTCTAAAATATCTTTCTCCGGTTAGAGACACTAATTCTCAAGGCTTTGTTCTTGAAAATCACTCTATGCGTTTATTGAGGTAGGTAGTATGCAGTATACACAGTTAGAAGACCCTACTACATCAGTGAAATTTCGTCATATCAGGGCCAACTAATACCAATGTATACCTAGCGTCACTGAGAAGCGTCAGCAATCATTTTGTCTCCAACAAAAGTTGTTGCCCGTGACATGATCTATCATCATGATATGTTCATCACAAAGACACACAATACGTTAAGTATGTGCGGTATCTCCTCCCAGAATCCTGGTTGGATTTCAGAGGATTTTGACACACGAACAGCACACTTCACGATTAACACCACTATGAGTTTTATAAGCTCCTAGCTCCAGTAGTGGCAGATATATGGCAAAGCGTGTTTTTTTCCGCCCCTGCTGTATAGGGTGGCCTGCATGACATGTGGTGTTGTAGCGTTGGCCTGCTTCATCGACTGGTTATGCAGGGGTCACATGTGGAGATGAGCATTGCTGGGGGAAGGTTGATATTGAGTTGTGGATAGACAGAGAGAGGGGGGGGGGGGCAGGAGAAGATTAATAGAAAGAGGAAGGAGAGGAGTGGATGGAGAGAGGAGTGGATAGGAGGGGATGAACAGAGAGGTGGGACAGTAGGGGAAGGACAGAGTGAGCCTGGGGGGGGGGGGCAGAGAGAGGAGGAGGGGGTTCAAAAAATGGCTCTGAGCACTAAGGGACTTAACTTCTGAGGTCATCAGTCCCCTAGAACTTAGAACTACTTAAACCTAACTAACCTAAGGACATCACACACATCCATGCCCGAGGCAGGATTCGAACCTGCGACCGTAGCGGTCGCGCGGTTCCAGACTGTAGCGCCTAGAAGCGCTAGGCCACTGGGGAGGGAGGAGATGGATAGGGAGAAGAGGAGGACATGGACAGAGAGAGAAGTCAGAGGAGGAGATGGACAGAGAGAGATTGGGGAGAAGGAGTACATGAACAGAGAGGGGAGGAAAGAGGAGATGGACAAAAAGAGAAAGAGGAGATCGACAAAGAGAATGGGACAAGAGAGGATGGGCAGAGAGGAGAAGATGGGCAGAGAGACGGGGTTGGGGATCAGAAGGAGGTAGGGCGGTGATAAGGGTATGGACAGAGAGATCCAAGAAGAATGAGATGGATAAAGTAAGGGTGAAGGAGGAGAATGTGTGAAACGTATGTGTCGAACAAGCACGTGCAGAGAAACCGCGGGGAAACGGCTAGTGTGATGTAGGCCTACACATGAGGCACCCTATGTGCACATGAAACAAAAACAAAGCCGAAAGCGGCAACAATATACTACTTTGAGGCAGCGCAGATGACAGTCCCTTGCTACCAAACAATTTATACGATTCACCACGAGGCTGCTCGTGCCTGGAGATGTTGAAAACAAACCCAGTCGTGGCAGCTTTGTCAAGAAGCAGGGCGTTATAATGCATGCTCGTGCGACAGCGCCGTCCGCTTTAGAAACGGTGCGGCCGACCTTGTGCTCCGGCGTTAATACCGGCTTACACAGCTGGCGCGAGCCACTGCGTCGCTGTTCTACGTAACAGGGGCGGGCGGGAGCAAAACACGTGCAGCGCTGCCTTCATCACTAACTGCTCACAGTTCTCCGACGCTGCACTCTGCAGCTAAGCCCGTAACGACTGCTCTTAACTGAGACACAAGACTATCAACAGAAAAAGTCTGTAGAAACAATAGCGCAACAGTGTGGCTCCGGCGCTGGGGAAGTTACTCTCATCACGTCACTATTAACTGATACCAAAAATTCGCTGTTTCTGTGTATGGAGTCAGGCTGCGACGTTTTCTACAGAACCCCAACTTTCTTTACATGCTAGTTTATTTACCGGGTGATCAAAAAGTCAGTATAAATTTGAAAACTTAATAAACCACGGAATAATGTAGATAGGTAAAAATTGACTCACCTGCTTGGAATGACATGGGGTTTTATTAGAACAAAAAAAAGAAAAAAAAACAAAGTTCACAAAATGTCCGACAGATGGCGCTGGACAGCAAAACTGCTACTGTGACGGGTTAGAGGTACGCCGATATGTTTCAGAATCGCATTATCCCCAGCCTGGCTGATAAACACGTGCTGGAACGTACGATGTTTATGCAGGATGGCGTTCCATCCCATGTTGTTAGACACGTGAAAGATCTCTTGCGCGCGTCGTTTGGTGATGATCGTGTGCTCAGCCGCCACCTTCGTCATGCTTGGCCTCCCAGGTCCACAGACCTCAGTCCGTGCGATTATTGGCTTTGGGGTTTCCTGAAGTCGCAAGTGTATCGTGATCGACCGACATCTCTAGGGATGCTGAAAGACATCAGACGCCAATGCCTCACCATAACTCCGGACATGCTTTACAGTGCTGTTCACAACATTATTCCTCGACTACAGCTATTGTTGAGGCATGATGGTGGACATATTGAGCATTTACTGTAAAGAACATCATCTTTGCTTTGTTATGCTAATTATTGCTATTCTGATCAGATGAAGCGCCATCTGTCGGACATTTATTGAACTTTTGTATTTTTTGGTTCTCATAAAACCCCATGTCATTTCAAGCATGTGTGTCAATTTGTAGCTCTCTATCTACATTATTCCGTGATTTATTCAGTTTTCAAATTTATACCGACTTTTTGATCATCCGGTATATTGCCATAAGCTGCTTTCAGCGCGTAGCTAGAAAACCATCTCGAGCAGGGAACGTCTTTGACCTCTGCCACAAATATAGCCGAACTTCTTGTATCAGTGTATCACCGATCATAAGGCAGGGATAGAATGTATGACAAGGAGCATTGCAAGACATGTTAAGAAAGGTAGGACAACAGTGTTGCTTAGCAAGAGTGACAAGGTACAAATTGCAGAATATATGAGGGGTCAACATCAAATATTCAGTGCTAAGGACGAAAATGTGGAACACAAATGGAAAAATAAAAAGAAATTCAAAAGCGTCCTTCAGTATGCCTGTTTCGTGCAAGGTCTCGATGGATGGGAGAGACCCGCCGTGGCTTAATAGCCGTAATAGAAAAATGTGGTGTCACCGCCAGACACCACACTTGCTAGGTGGTAGCCTTTGAATCGGCCGCGGACCGTTAGTATACGTCGGACCCGCGTGTCGCCAGTGTCAGTGATTGCAGACCGAGCGCCGCCACACGGCAGGTCTAGAGAGACTTCCTAGCACTCGCCCCAGTTGTACAGCCGACTTTGCTAGCGATGGTTCACTGACAAATTACGCTCTCAATTGCCGAGACGATAGTTAGCATAGCCTTCAGCTACGTCATTTGCTACGACCTAGCAAGGCGCCATTATCAATTGTTATTTATCTTGTGATGCATGTACCGTCAGACCGATGTTCACCAATTATGGATTAAAGTTAAGTATTCCAGAAGCTACGTACTATTTTTGCTACTATAAAGACCTTGTCCTGTTCCAGACCTCACGCCATCCTGCGTGAGCTTAAACGCGTGCCCTTCGGCCTCCCGTCCTTGTGGATTGGCTGTCTTGCCAGTCCACAAAAAAACTGCTACGTAAAAAAAGAAAAGTTCATCACAATTTCAAGAGCAGTCAAAACCCAGCTGATAAAAGAAAGCTGAACGAAGTGAGAAATGAGCGTAAGAGGAGCAATGAGAGTAGCGTTCAGTATTTTCGCACGTAAAATTTTGTCATCCGATCCGACAAAAAAGCCAATGAGGTTTTGCTCTTGCGTAAAATCAGTGTACGGATCGAAAAATGTTCAGATGTGTGTGAAATCTTATGGGACTCAACTGCTAAGGCCATCAGTCCCTACGCTTACACACTACTTAAGCTAAATTATCCTAAGGACAAACACACACACCCATGCCCGAGGGAGGACTCGAACCTCCGCCGGGACCAGCAGCATAGTCCATGACTGCATCGCCCCAGACCGCTCGGCTAATCCCGCGCGGCTGCACGGTTCGAAACCATTTATTCAGTCACTCATGGACCATAATGACACAGAAACGGGAAAAAACAGAGAAGGCCGAAATACTGAATTCGGTGTCCCGAAACTGTTTCACCGCTGAAGATTGTAATACAGTCCCTCCTTTCAATCATCGTACAAACTTCGAAATGGCAAAATAGAAAAATAGATACAATCGCATTGTACTGGAAAGGCATCAGGGCCAGACGAGAGACCTTTAAGATTCTGCAAAGATCATGCTAAAGAAATCGCTCCCCTTTTAGCAGCAGTTTATCGTAGGCCACTGGAGCAATGAGGGTATCTAGCGACTGGAAAAAAGTGCAGAGGGGTCTTATGATAGATGCACATAATTATTGTCCAACATAGCTGACGTCATTCTGTCGTATAGTTATGGAACATGTTCTCTGCTCAAGAGTTATAATGTTTTTGGGGTACGAAAGTCTCCTCTACAAATTCAGCATGGATTTCGGAAATAGAGATGCTTGCGTATCTCAGCTCGCTCTGTTCCTCCGTTGGATCCACAGCGCTGTAGTCATCGGCGCTCTGGTTGATGCCGTGTTTCTCATCTTCAGGAAGGCACTGACAATGTTTAGTGAAAACAATATGTGTTTCCCGACTGGATTTAAGACTTCCTTACAGACAGAACTCAACTCATCGTTCTTAAACAAATAAAATCGACAGATGTAAAGGTAATTTCGGGGGAACGACAAGAAAGTGTGACAGGATCGAAAACACAGGTAAAACACGAAAAATAACCAGCATTCCCGCACCCGTGTGGTGCCCTGATCCATATAGACTGCTACTGCCATGCAGAAGTGCCATTAAGTCGCTGCTCGCTGCTGGAGTACTAGACATTCTTCGTGTTTTACTGATCCTATTGGCACATATCTATAAAACGAATATCGAAGTAGACTAGTTTCGGACACCTCTATCAAACGGGTACATAAAATTCCACAAAAAGTCATTTTGTACATAGAGGGAAATAAGATTTTATTTCCCTTTATTGATTTTCCATTCCCCCCCCCCCCCCCCCCCCACCTGGGAGGGGCGGGCTGACAGCAGCTTAATACGCTGCTCTACACCCGAGAGAAACCTTTAACAAACAATGGTGAGAGAACAAACAATATAAAAGGCGATAAAACGGTGACGTTGTTAATAACAATAAAATGGCGGAAAGTTGCGGAAACTTAAAATACAAAAACAGAGTTGATAGGAGGGATAAATCGAGGGAGAGAGGGCAACATCTGGGAGGGGGAGTTGACAGAAGCCACCTTGGCAAAGGAGATGGAGGGCGTAGCGGTGGAGGGTAGAGGGGACACAACGGTGAAGGTGTGGCAGAGGTTGGGGTTCCAGAGGAGAGGAGCAACCAGGGGATGAGGGGGATCAAGGCAGTGGGCGGTGTAGAGGGCGCAGATAAGTTCAAGGAATAGGAGCAGATGGGGGAAAGGAATCAGGTTAAAGAGGATGCGCGTGGGGGATGGGAGGTGTATACGGAAGGTGAGGCGGAGTGCATGGCGCTCAAGGATCTGGAGGGACTTATAGAATTTGTGGGGGGGAGGCGGATATCCAGGTGGGACTGGCATGACAGACGATGGGACGGATTAAGGATTTGCAGGTGTGGAGGATGGTAGAGCGGTTCAACCCTCAGAAATAAGATGACGCTTCCTGTTGATACTGTGCACTGCATGAAAGATGTGATGAGCAATATTTGTTCGGGCTGACACGGGCTACACATTGAAGGAATTAAAACGAACACATCTGTCGAAACACCCAATGAAATGCACTTGAGACTCTTAGGAGGGACTCCTGGTGTAAACAGGGTGAACATTAATAAAACCAATAAAGTGCAGGGACAGATTCCCGACTGGAAACGGAGAAAAGAAGGACCCATTAACATGTGCCCAGATGTGCATCATTGCCACAGTAGATGACACCATGTGTTCCTCAACGTCATACATGACATCATCGATGATCTTGAACTCACGGCGTCATCAGAGATAAAATCCTCATCAGTCAGAAGCCGCGTCCTCCTCCTTATCTCCAACCAGTCATGTTGTGGTGTTAAAAATGAGAGAGCAAATGAAAAAACCAAGATGGGGGAAGTAGCCCAATTGCGGTAATAGTAAGTTTAAAATCCTCTCCCCTTTCCCCCTCCCATCCACTCCCCTATTCCAGCCAACCATAATGCAGTTTTAAAAATCCAAGATGGTGGAAACAGACAAATTGTGTGGTTTTCACCCCTTCTACCTTCTCCTTTCAACCAATCAGGGCATGGCGTAAAAATGTTACTTTATTTGCATATAGACAAATGTGAGCTTTATAATACCCATCCTCTTTCCAGCACACTATTAAAAATCCAATACGACGAAAATATACCAATTTGTGCTTTGTACAACACTTTCCTCCTTTTTCCAACCAGTCATACAATGGTGTCAAGTTACATTATTTTTGTCATACACATCAACTCAAGCCCCTTCCTCTCTACCCTCTCCCCCCTCTCCATTCCTCCAGTCAGTCACAGCACAGCACTAAAAATCCAAAATGATGGAAACAAACCGATTGTATTCTATATAATGCACCACATCTCCCCTCTATCTCCAACCACTCAGAGCGTAATATTAATATGATGTGCCAGGTATGCAGTAAAAAATTAAGACAGCCTTGGCCCAAAGACAAAGATATATCTACTACATCCGTGAAAGTCACTTGCCTCTGACTTTATACTGAAGTGAAGCCAAGGTCAAAGTTATGCACATACACACCTCTGGCATAATATTAAAATAATTCCATTGTCAAAAGATATTCATTATATACATAAAATGGCATGTGCACGCGCCCACACACATGCACACACACACACACACACACACACACACACACACACACACACACACACACACACACACACACAGCTCTGTATTTCATAAGCTCTGTATTTCATATTTCAAATATACTATACTATAAACATACATGTGATGAGCAATCAATACTTGTCAATTTCCCCAGAAACTGGAGCAATCAATACTTGTCAATTTTCCCAGAAACTGCAACAAAGTTACCATTAAATTTCCGTCTGTACTGTCTTGTAATTTAAATTAAAATACTACCTCATCAAATCTCATCTCACGAGAGAGAGAGAGAGAGTGTATGTGTGACACAGACACTCACTGATACTGTGTGAAGAAAATCAAGTACAGAGGTAGTAGAAAATAGAGCTCAAACACAAAAAAATGCATTACATATAAAATTTATTTTAATACAGTCTTTTTCACACAGTTCAGTTATTTACATTTTTATAATAAAACCGATCAGATATTTGCATTATATATGCAATCATCTTTTTCATATATTTACAATTTGTACATTTTCCAACTACTGAAATGTTTCAAAAGGTTCTAAGCACTACGAGACTTAAAAGCTAAGCAGAACTTAAAAGCAGAACTACTTAAACCTAACTAACCTAAGGACATCACACACATCCATTCCCGAGGCAGGATTCGAATCTGCGACCGTAGCAGCCGCGTGGTTCCGGACTGAAGCGCCTATGACTGCTCGGCCAGCGGGGCCGACTCCAAGTATTTAAATGTTTACAGTAAAAACCAGTCAGGCATTTACAGCCTACATACAATCATCATTTCTACAAGGATTTACATTTTTTACAGTAAAAACCAATCATTTGTTTAGTCATCGTTATCATTTTTGATGCAGTAATGTCTCCAGTCCAGTGTATTTACTCTATCAGAAGGTATATAATGTTACATGTCGTTAACATCTAAAATCGCCATTCAAGTGCTTTTAGTTTGTCGAAGACGACATTTAGTCTGCGAAATTCAGTGGCGGCAACACTTTACTTCCTTTGGAAATTAGGTTTTGCAATTAATTCAAATCTGCCGTATCATGATCCTGCAAGTCTAATTTCCCCCATTTCCACATATTTTGCATGATTTTGCTCATGAGTTTGAAGTCGCTCTTCTCGACTCATTCCATGCATTCGAGCGGTTTTGTGCGTTAATCTCAGTATATGGCTTCATCTGTGGAGCGTGCCTAAACGATAAGAGTCGGTAATTCTTTTTGAAAACCAATTTATTTTTCTAAGATCGTTTTAGATTTCTGCATTGAACGACAGATTTTATTGTCATTCAAACTTGAAAATGGTTTCTTTCGTTTTTTTATGGCTGATGGTGACACCTTTTCTTTATACTTAAGGGTAAATCTGAACGTAAATGGTGAATACTTTCAGGATGTTCAAGATCTACTTCCAGTATCTACCTTGTAATCGAATCGTCTGGTACCTTTTCCATATATAAATTTTTGATGTTCTCTGAAGGAAGCCATTCAAAATCAGATATGAGAAGATATGCAACATCACCCAGATATATAAGCTATTAATATCAAGTTATATGATGTAAGATTCATCAGTTTTTTTCGATTTTTTCATCATATCCAGACACTCATCTCTTGTTGCCGTCATCATGTGTTCAAGAACAATGAACAGCCACTCCTCCGATGCCTCGTTCCGCAAACTGGAGTTGCTCACTGTCGGTTGTTAGCTCTAACTCCTCTTTGGCAAATCACAGCAAAGTGTCCAACTACAAACCAGGTGAGGTAATATAATGTCCAGGATCCAGTTCATATATCTTAAGGCAAAGACCACGGAAGTTTACAAACATTAGAGCAAGAGTAGCACATCAATTTTTAAATGTAAATCAGAGTATTCCCTGAGTGTGTTTCGATTGAATGCGTTGCATACCCTACACACTCTTCGGTGTTAAGACCCTGTTATCACTTCGCTTATTAATAAACTTTTAAACTTTTTCGTTTGAAGGCAGGCGATCTTCGAGAAGTACTAACTTCTTGCTTACATACTCATATAGGAAAATTCCCTTCTGGTTAATTAAATTAAACTCTCAATCATTGGGAAAGTACGACCTCATTGTCACCAGTTCTTTTGGATTCAGATAAATAAACACATCATAAAAGCTAGTAAATCAATAAATCTGAAATTTATGTTGCATCTCTTCTCCTGATGCATTAATGGAAAAGTCATTGTGAAAGATTTATGTTTTCCCATCTTCAGTGGTATAATAGTAAGACGAACTGCATTTATCCTAACCTATGCTTCTTTCTAGTCTACCGTCGTTTACTCACAAAATCTGTTACCAAGAAAGGCGCCTTGTAATTGCTCTGATTGTGAAATACGACGGGCACTGTAATACGAAATCTATAATTCACATTGCAGTCGGACTGTGCTTCAACTCGACATGCACCTATGAAACGACAATGATTCTTGTGCTCCACGTTGTCTTTCGCAAATGCGACAGACTTTTGCAGACCAAAACGCTGCTTCCTCCTCGGGGCTTAACATCATCTGTTTATTTAGTAATTAAAAAATATTCACAGTTTCAGCGATTGCATAGAGCTGTTGAGTAAACCATTCCATGCAATCATTACCCCCATATAATTTAAATTGCGAATATTCCAGATTGTAGCTGCGGTTTATGTAGGATGAATAACACAAAAGTTGCGCCGCAAATTTTGCTGAAATGGAGAGTGCTTCAGATGTGCGGTTTTCAGAGAACAGATTGATAACTGAGAGCTCGTATTGTTAGCCAACCGACAGGTTGTAATAGTATTTGAAAAGAGTATTTTTTGTGCAAACATACGCTTTTTTAAATGGAACAATGTCTGTTGACATTAACATACTGAAGTAGGGTATATTAGAATGTTAGAGGTGTTTGTTGCAGGATTCTAGTGCAAGTCTTTTACGACACGTCGTATTTCGAAAAGTTCTTACACCGACGCTTGTACAATATGTGTTGTAGCATACACTAAAGAACAACCCAAGCGCATACACTAGAGCCTGACCAGAAACGAGACAATTGTCCATCACAGGTTGTGTTAAAAATGACCACCAGCAGCGGTAATACACTGTTCCAGTCTGGTATGGAACGACTTCTGCACATGTGCTAGCTTTTCATGGAGATGTCCGAGCAGGCTGTAGTAATAAGCCGTTGCGTATCATTAGGTACAGTTCAGGTATCTCCTTGTAGTTAGCGTCTTTCAGCTTTTCCCACAGAATACAATCTAAGGCGTCAAATCCAGTGACGGGCCGGAGCCGTGTGCGGCTCGCGTTCTTGCCGTTCATAACCTGACGTCTTGTAATAGCGGTAGTGGCTTCTCGTTTCCTTCTTGTGTTAATGGCGCCATTGAGTTTGCTAGTATTGTGTATCCGTGAGTGGCGCCAGCAGCGGTTATCGATAGCCAGCTCTGTGGCACTATCTTTGGTGCCACGGCTAGTATTTCCAGGTCGTCGTGTGTGTCAAGCAGTTGGGCTTCGGACGGAGCAGCGAGGAGGTCCGCAGCGCGAGGCCAGGCGGGACTGCTGGCGGCGTGTAGGCACTGTCGGATCGAGGGGCTGTAGCCGATGACCGAACACAAGACTTTTGAAGTTGAGTGAACCTTATCCAGTAGTGAAACCTCCACTGTTTGAGATCTTGCTGTTGTTTGCGTGTTCCTGCTTCCGTAGTCGGTGAGACCAACCACAACAATTGGAGTCTGTCAGGTTGGCAGAAGCTATTAGCGCCTTCTACTGCTTGATGCTGGTTTGGATTTAGTGTTACTATTGCTGAAGTGCAACCAGCGGTATCTTACTGCCTAGTGGCAGCTAACGCCGCAGTTATCTGCCCTGGAGGTTAGCGTATTTTGCGGCAGTGTACTTTTCCACGTCTTGCCGATGCTGTCCGGCATGGCATGTAATTTGACAGCTTTCTTGATTGGGGTATGGATAATTGTTTTCCTTGTCTACCTGGGTTATAGTGGTTCCTTCTGCCTTTTGGCATTTTAGACACTGAATTCTGGAGATGCAGTGCTGTCTGTCACTTCGCTCTCGCCTGAATTACTCCATAGTTGTACTGGTTATCTGGAGTTAGGTGAATTTACTAAGAATGTTGATCGGCGTTTAAACCGTCTCTAGTTTGAGTTGCCTTCCTTAGGTGAACATTACTCTTGGTTGCCTGTCTCAACGCTTACACACCTGTTGTCGCCTTCCTCAGGTCGATCCAGGGAGCACTGTCTGTGGGTCACTCTGTCTTACTTCGTCAAGTTGTCATAATTGTTTAAAATTTAATGTTTTAACGTGTAATTGCCTTTCTCACTAGTAATTCAGGTCTTGAGCCGTTAATTGTTTGTAACACTGCTTGTGACCTTCAGCTGACAATTTTCAATTCTGTCTTAATAAGGCCTGCAGCCATCACTATAGCCTGTTACAGTTTGTTGAGATTGTTTAAAAATGGTTTTAGTATTTTTAACATGTAACTGCCTTCCTTACTTGTAATTCAGGACTTCAGCTGCTGAGTATTCTGAAACTGCCTGTGGCCTTCAGCTTCCAAAAAATTTTTGAATTCTTTTTTAGTAAGGCCTTCAGCAATCGTTATAGTAAAATCTTTTAAAATGATTGTTGAAAGTTATTTCTTCAAATAAAGTGTATGTGTTTACAGTAGCCAACGATAGCTGATTACGGCCCCCATCCACAATCGTTGCCATATCCTGCCTCTCCCTGACTACCAGATTAGGGCCGACAAAGGTACATGTCCTCTGCTTCAAATCCGACGATTTGGAAAAAAATTCGTGAAGACAAGCTGTAGTACCTCGTACACTACGGGCTAGATAGCCGCTACAGGTTCCTCCTAGTCAGCAGAGGAACGCCTTATAGATTTCGTGGAAGATGGTCTGTTAGGAGGCTTAGATACTAGAGGGCGTTCAGTATTCTCTCTTTGAAAAACGGGCCTATAAGCTGATAGTTTACTATCACACGTTTACATTCCATGAACGCTGACATTCCACTTGATGAAGCGAACGGGGATTGTCAACAGACCAACAGTGCATCTTTCGGCGGTTTATCTGGCCCTGATTGGTAAATGTGGCTTCATAACTAAACAAAGTACTTGATACATCTGGAGTATTCTATCTTAATCCCCAAGTACAGAAGTTAACACGATTCTCATAACAGTTTTCATGCAGCTCTTTTGCAGAGAGACATGATGGAGACGGAACCTGTGTCAATGGAGAATGCGCAGGGCACTTGCTGATTCATGCCACTTTCTCGTGAGATTGCTAGGGAGCTAACGTTCGGATGAATTCAACAGCAGCAAGAACATTAATTTCCCCATCTTCTGTCATCACTTGTTTCCTTCTGTTACGTTGTCTAGGTGTTACTTCCAGTTTCACGTAACTGGTCGAAGAGGTTGATAAATAATAGCCGAGACGGGGAGGAATCCGTGACATGATGGCTGTCTAGCCCGTAGTGACGAAGTACTAAGGCATGTCTTCACGAATTGTTTCCAGATCATTGAAATGGACGCAGAGGACCAGTACTTTGGCCGGACTTGACGCCTGTAGACTTTATTCTGTGGGCAAAGCTGAAAGACGCTGTCTACAAGTACATACTCTAGCTTCACCTTCAAATACGCACTTGAAATGACAATGATCCCTGTGCTTCTGTCCTCTTCCGCAAAGGTTTGCTCGCATATGAGACAGACTTTTGCAGAGCAAAACGCTGATTCCTCCTCGGAGCTTAATATCGCCTGTTTATTCTATAATTAAAAGATATTCACAGTTTCATCGATTGTATAGAGCTGGTGAGTAAACCATTCCATGCAATCATTGCCTCTATATAATTTAAATTGGGAGTATTCCTGATTGTACCTGCAGTGTATACAGGTATTTCTGCTGTCTGAACCTGACATCTCCACTGTAATGCCAGCACGTGTGCAGAAGTGGGTCAATGTCCAGATTGAACAACATCTACAACAATGTCTCTCTCCCTTTTCAACCACTGTTTCCCTTTCATGCCCTTCGACTCTTATAACTGCCATTTGATTTATCTATATTATCTTTCTCTCCCTGCATCTTCAGAATTTCAGAGAGTATATTCGCGTTAACATTTTCAAAACATTGTTCCAAGTCTGCAAAAACTATAAACGTAGGTTTGTCTTTCTTTGACCTATCTCCTGAGATAAGTCGTAGGGTCAGTGGTTCAAACGGCTCTGAGCACTATGGGACTTAACTTCTGAGGTCATCAGTCCCCTAGAACTTAGAACTACTTAAGCCTAACTAACCTAAGGACATCACACACATCCCGGTTCCAGACTGTAACGCCTAGAACCGCTCGGCCACACCGGCCGGCTAGGGTCAGTGTTGCCTCTTGTATTCCTATATTTCTCCGGAAACCAGGTCAGCTTTTGCGAACGCTAAGAATTTCAGTTGGAAACAGTAAAAGCCATAACTGTAAATTGAGAGGCGTGCGATTTTAAGTGAGTTTCGAAAGCAGCTTGACGTTTCCATATTCGAGTCTAGGAAAACAACGCAACAAATGTGAACATTTTCAGGTGGTCCGAAGGCACGTACTGCAACTAGGCTACTGTTTGCCTCCTGATAAGTGAGACATGCGTTGTTAACTGTTAACAAACGCTACAGGGAGTGGAGGCATTAGCTGTCATCACCACACACGCAAGCGACGCAGATCTAACTGCGTTCTCCTGTGTTGCCATTAGCCGTAACAACCAGCAATTAAAGCTGTCTGTTAATAGGGGCGCCATGAAATCTATAGGTCCCAGATTAGCAGCAATACCCGTATCCAGTCTGCCTCATGGATTCCTATCCGCGCGATTGCACTTCAGCACCCAAAACTCTTGTATTCCTCCCCCCCCCCCCCCCTCCCTCCCACACACACACACATACACACACAAAATTCCTTCTGTAACGCCCTTCAGTAAATGACCGCTGGTGAGCTCAAATATACACTCCTGGAAATTGAAATAAGAACACCGTGAATTCATTGTCCCAGGAAGGGGAAACTTCATTGACACATTCCTGGGGTCAGATACATCACATGATCACACTGACAGAACTACAGGCACATAGACACAGGCAACAGAGCATGCACGATGTCGGCACTAGTACAGTGTATATCCACCTTTCGCAGCAATGTAGGCTGCTATTCTCCAATGGAGACGATCGTAGAGATGCTGGATGTAGTCCTGTGGAACGGCTTGCCATGCCATTTCCACCTGGCGCCTCAGTTGGACCAGCGTTCGTGCTGGACGTGCAGACTGCGTGAGACGACGCTTCATCCAGTCCCAAACATGCTCAATGGGGGACAGATCCGGAGATCTTGCTGGCCAGGGTAGCTAACTTACAACTTCTAGAGCACGTTGGGTGGCACGGGATACATGCGGACGTGCATTGTACTGTTGGAACAGCAAGTTCCCTTGCCGGTCTAGGAATGGTAGAACGATGGGTTCGATGACGGTTTGGATGTACCGTGCACTATTCAGTGTCCCCTCGACGATCACCAGTGGTGTACGGCCAGTGTAGGAGATCGCTCCCCACACCATGATGCCGGGTGTTGGCCCTGTGTGCCTCGGTCGTATGCAGTCCTGATTGTGGCGCTCACCTGCACGGCGCCAAACACGCATACGACGATCATTGGCACCAAGGCAGAAGCGACTCTCATCGCTGAAGACGACACGTCTCCATTCGTCCCTCCATTCACGCCTGTCGCGACACCACTGGAGGCGGGCTGCACGATGTTGGGGCGTGAGCGGAAGACGGCCTAACGGTGTGCGGGACCGTAGCCCAGCTTCATGGAGACGGTTGCGAATGGTCCTCGCCGATACCCCAGGAGCAACAGTGTCCCTAATTTGCTGGGAAGTGGCGGTGCGGTCCCCTACGGCACTGCGTAAGATCCTACGGTCTTGGCGTGCATCCGTGCGTCGCTGCGGTCCGGTCCCAGGTCGACGGGCACGTGCACCTTCCGCCGACCACTGGCGACAACATCGATGTACTGTGGAGACCTCACGCCCCACGTGTTGAGCAATTCGGCGGTACGTCCACCCGGCCTCCAGCATGCCCACTATACGCCCTCGCTCAAAGTCCGTCAACTGCACATACGGTTCACGTCCACGCTGTCGCGGCATGCTACCAGTGTTAAAGACTGTGATGGAGCTCCGTATGCCACGGCAAACTGGCTGACACTGACGGCGGCGGTGCACAAATGCTGCGCAGCTAGCGCCATTCGACGGCCAACACCGCGGTTCCTGGTGTGTTCGCTGTGCCGTGCGTGTGATCATTGCTTGTACAGCCCTCTCGCAGTGTCCGGAGCAAGTATGGTGGGTCTGACACACCGGTGTCAATGTGTTCTTTTTTCCATTTCCAGGAGTGTAGTTATAAAAGCGCGGTGCGCGCGATGAGAAATAAAAGAGAACGGCAACGCTGTTTCGATGTTAATAACAGCAAGCGTTGGTAGCTGCCTACAAATCATTTTTGCAAATACTGTTAACTAGGTCAGTGCGTGAGCTGAAACATGCGTACGCTGCTTTTCCGGGCACTAATTAACTCAAATGGGAAGGAAATGGCAGGACGTAAATCAATGCCGGCATCTACATGGGCATATAAAAACTCCGCAACGTATTGCACAGCGCATGTGGGAGGGTACATCGCACCCTTAGCTTTTCCTCATCCACTCTCTCCACACGTGGGGAATACAATATCTCCAATAGAACAGACTCACGTCTTTTTGCAAATATGTACAATAGCTTTGCATGAGAACATGATCTATCTCCTAATGATTCTTTATTACATTTTCTGAGCATGTGTAACATAATCGGGTGGTTTAATATTTCATTCAACAAGAGTATATTAAAAAAGCGAACTTCGTAACACTCGTTCGTTTCGCATTTTTCAGCCTGCATCAACTGTCCAAATTGTGTCATGAGCCTTTCTTCGACAAACTGCAATGCTACTGGTTGTTCAAAGAAAACGTGAATCTCATTACAAATAAGTACCCCACCCACACAGTTATAATTGGCGGAGACTTCAACTACCCTCGATTTGTTGGTGAAAATACACGTTCAAAGCCGGTGGTAGTCAGAAAACATCTTCCGAAATTGTAGTAAATGCTTTCTCTGAGAATTACATTGAAAAATTAGTTCATGAGCCCACACGAATTGTAAATGGTTGCGAAAACACACTTGACCTCTTAGCCACAAATAATACTGATTTAATAGAGAGCGTCAAGACGGAAACAGGGATTAGTGAACACAATGTCATTGTTGCGAGGCTAGAAACCATATCAACCAAAACCACTAAAAATAAACGCAAAATATATCTATTTAAAACAGCAGATAAAAATTGGCTTGATGCCTTCCTATGACAGAGTCTCCATTCCTTCCAACCTTATTATGTAAGTGTAGACCAGATATGGCTCAAATTCAAAGATACAGTATCGACAGCAATAGATACATTCAAACTGCATAAGTTAATAAGAGACGGGACTGATCCACCATCGTACACAAAACACGTCAGGAACAACGAAAAAAGCATGCCAGATTCAGAAGAACGCAAAATCCCCAAGACTGGCTAAGTTTCACAAAAGCTTGAAATTTAGTGCGGACGTCAATGCGAGATGCTTTTAATAGTTTCCACAATGAAACATTGACTCAAAATATGGTAGAAAACCCAAAGAGATTCAGGTCGTATGTAAAGTACACCAGTGGCAAAAAACAGTCAATACCGTCACTGCGCGATAGCGATGGAAATGTTACCGATGATGGTGCCACTGAAGCGGAGTTACTAAATACAGTTTTCCGTAATTCCTTCACGAAAGAAGACAAAGTAAATATTCCACAACTGGAAACCAGAACAGCTGTTAGCATGAGTGACATAAAAGTAGATATTTTAGTTGTTGCGAAACAAATCGCTTAAGAAAGTCAAGTCATCCGGTCCAGATGGTATACCATTCAGGTTCCTTTCAGAGTATGCAGACACAATAGCGCCTTTCTTAGCAATCAAACAGGTCTGTTCCTAAGGACTGGAAAGTAGCACAGGTCACACCAATATTCAAGAAAGGAAATAGGAGGAACCCATTGAATTACAGACCCGTATAACTGACCTCAATTGGCAGTAGGATTTTGGAGCATATACTGTACTCGAACATTATGAATCACCTTGAAGAAAATGACTTATTGAAACATAACGAACACGGATTCAGAAAATATCGTTCTTGTGCAACACAGCTAGCTCTTTATTCCCATGAAGTAATGAATGCTGTCGACAAGGCATCTCAGATCGATTCCATATTCCTAGATTTCCAGAAGGCTTTTGATACCGTTCCTCACAAGCGACTATTAATCAAATTGGGTGCATATGGAGTATCGTCTCAGTTGTGTGACTGGATTCGCGATTTCCTCTCAGAGAGGTCACAGTTCGTAGTAATAGACGGTAAATCATCGAGTAGAACAGAAGTGATATCTGGCGTTCCGCAAGGTAGTGTCATAGGCCCCCTGCTGTTCCTCATTTACATAAATGATGTAGGTGATAAACTAAGCAGCCGCCTTAGATTATTTGAAGATGACCCTGTAATTTACCGTCTAGTAAAATCAACAAACGATCAATTCCAATCACAAAATGATCTAGAGAAAAGTTCTGGATGGCGCGAAAAGTGGCAATTGGCACTAAACAAAGAAAAGTGGAGGTCATCCACATGGATACAAAAAGAAATCCGATAAATTTTGGGTATACGATAAATCGCACAAATCTAAGGATACCTAGGAATTACAATTACGAGCAACTTAAATTGGAAAGACCTAATAGATAATATTGTGGGGAAGGCGAAACAAAGACTGAGCTTTGTTGGCAGAACACTTAGAAGATGCGACAGACCTACTAAGGAGACAGCCTCCATTACACTTGTCCGTCCTCTGCTGGAATATTGCTGCGCGATGTGGTATCCTTGCCAGGTAGGATTGACGGAGGACATCGAAAAAGTGCCTCCATTACACTTGTCCGTCCTCTGCTGGAATATTGCTGCGCGATGTGGTATCCTTGCCAGGTAGGATTGACGGAGGACATCGAAAAAGTGCAAAGAAGGGCAGCTCATTTCGTGTTATCGCGCAATAGGGTGAGAGTGTCACTGACATGATACGCGAGTTGGGGTGGCAGTCACTGAAACAAAGGCGGTTTTCTTTGCGGCGAGATCTATTTACGAAATTTTAATCACCAACTTTCTCTTCAGAATGCGAAAATATTTTGTTGACACCCACCTACGTAGGGAGACGTGATCATCATAGTAAAATAAGAGAAATCAGAGCTCTAACGGAAAAATTTAGGTGTTCCTTTTTCCCACGCGCCATTAGTGAGTGTAATGGTAGAGAAGTGGTATAAAAATGGTTCGATGAACCCTCTGCCAGGCACTCAAGTCTGAATTGCAGAATAATCATGTAGATGTAAATGTAGATGTAGAAGTTACTTATTAATTACAGATTTACTCTAACAACGCTACGTGGCAGAACTAATATTCAAAAGTTTATGAATTGGCATAACTATGGGCGAAAGATCTAAGAACATTCTATGAAATTATAAGTGAACCAACAATCCATATTACTAGACAGCTCTACCGGAACCCAAGAAGAGTTACAGGTTGCATATGTAACGGCTTCCAGGGGCGAAATCGTCTGATTTTCAATATATCACGAAATTTTTGACCGGATTTAAAATTTTAAAATGCTGTCATAATCCAGACATTAATAGGTATAATAATATGTTAGAAGACGAACACAATAATACGGGTGTTATCCATAGAAACAGTGTGGTTTTCTAGACCCAGCGATGGCGCTCAAATACGTGGACTCTATGCTTCCACTATTTGAGAGCGAGAGCATTTAGCGACTTGCAACATACTTTACACGTTGTTTCAAACATTTTTGAAACTTTTTCTCTCTAACACCTCTCCACAAAATGATGAAAAGAAAAAAGTTGACCGTCTACTACATTTTCGCTGTTCATGCGAACTCCAGCATCAGGCAAGACGTTTTAATTTATTACTTTGTTGCTATCTATTTAATTCGCAACACATTTTGCAGACAGTAACCTCGTATACCACTGAACGTACATGTAATATTATCAATACGTAGTACAGGAGATATGACACATAAACATTGAGATGCGTGAAAAACTAGCTTTTGCTTAAAATGGAGAGCAAAGCAGCCAGACTATATTCATTCAGCGTTTCATAATGACAGCACTTAGCGATTTCCAAAGAACCTGAAGCGCAATTTCCAAAACAACGGAAACTTTCTCGCTTACATGCTTAAAGTCAAATATTTAAGATATTAACTCATTTGTAATGCAATGAGACGTTTCAATCTCTTTCATACATGTAGTACGATTCTTTAAGGAATCGGGGCTTTACTGGTGTCAACTATAAATGGTGCTCTTCGCACAGTGATTCCCAGCCTGGGGGTAACTACCTCCTGATGGGTAAATTGAAATTTTCTGACGGGAAAAACCTAAACGATTTGCTTCTGTTTCAGTCACGAAACTAAATTATTTTGAAAAGATCATAACTATTATCAAAAGTTTGTAAGACTCTATTATTGAATATATAAGTTACCAGTAATTACTCTTTCCCAATTAGTAGCATTAATGTGATGGAGGATACAGGTTCCTCACAAAGTCCACCTACTACACACATATGTTGTACTTTGTCCCGTACAACACTGATGATAAAAGTGAGACATATACGTAACAAATGCTAAACATCTCATGCAAACTCTTCTCCAAATTGTAAACAGTACCTGCAATAGCCCAGAAATTGCTTCACGACTCGCTTCGAATCAGGTAAATGAATTAACTGACAGCACGACTCAGGAGCAAAGGCTACTATAGTGCTGTACAAATATTATTATCGTTATTATTTTTATTACTATTAGAATTTATGGCTGTGTCAGACACAAAGCATTAACAGCCTGATGTCTTACAATTTCTGCCAGTTCAGAAGTAAAGAGTGCAGGAATCAAGTGATTTACGAATAGCAAGTATAGTGCACACATTTTAACGTGGTTGATTTTAAATGGGATTGCAGTGTGCAGGTCCAGCAAATGCTGCAATGGAGAGGAGTAATGCAGGGTAAGTATGGTTTGTAACAAGTGCCTATCCTTACTGTGGGTAGTTCAAAGTTATTATTTTAATTCTCTCTATTATTTAATGAGCGTTTTATTAATGTGATTGCTTATTATTACTAACTGACTTTCATTTATGATTTGGTATAGCGATTCCATTTTACTGTTGGCTCCTTTTATTTGAGTCCTTTTAATTATGTTTGCGGTGGTTATGAAGTCGATATTGCTTACTGTTCTCCGTAAGTTAAAGAATACGGTAATACCACATGCGTTTCGCAGCAGCTGATCTTGTTGAGTCTCCTTTCTGGAACATCTTCACCTGAAATCGCTAAATATAATTTGTTGCTCTACGGAAATCGATCGGTACAGCCAAGTGCTATGCTGTGTCATGTGTATGAAATGTGGCACCCAACTTTAGTTCGTGAAATTATTTAGGTCTTCGGAGAAATATTCTCGACGAATCCCAAAACCGTGTAAAACCGCAGGTTCGCACTATCAAACCACCCAACACTTCCGAACGACTTGCGTCTTTGTAATCACTGAATATTTCTTTTGAAATGATTCAGGGTTATGAGCTCTACACACCTGATACTCCTTTTCTGCTTATATAGGTATTTATTTTCTTCAATACCATAAAACATAGATTACTGCCTTAATGACGGCTTCCAACAATCTCCTCTCCATCCGACATAGAACATCTCTCTTCCAATATCCAACATGGAATAATTATCTCCTTTCCGTAGCTTAATACAGTCTATGTATCTTTGTTATCGAGTTTACGCGGAGATGCTTAAATTCCACAGAGTATTTATCTCTCGCGCAGGTATTTTACATTTATCGTATTAATAATCCTCACACTTTATTTACGGGTTTTTGCATCCCGAAACGCAGCAATAGTCAACTTTCTTATCTGAGAAGGATTTGTGAACACGAACTAAATATCATTCATCTTTCATCATTTTTAAAATAAAATTGTTCCAAGAAAAGTCTTTTATTCTACGCTTTAGTTAGGCGCTGAAGTTGGTGATAATGTGGGGAGGGGGGGGGGGGGGCAGAGCGGGTGTACTAGTTAATGTCTAATTGTACTCAGGGGTAATAAAGGTTGGGAACCACTGTCTTACCATGATTCGTTAGCCTAATCACGGTTTGCGTATCATAATGATTGAAGCTATAACCAAGTCAAACTAATGTATACTGTCAGTCCAAAGACTTTCGAGACTGGATTAATATAAAGTGGAGAAAAGTTCAGAAGGTGGTTTTAATGCTTCAGGTGTTCTACATAGTCACACCCCACTGGAGTACAACGCACAGAACGATCATGTAACGATGTGGAACTGTCGTAAAAGCCCTTCTTTAGGATTCACTCCTCACTGAATTTCTGCACTATGTAGTTTTGTGGAAGGTTCATACTGCTAACGCTAAGTCTGACTCATGATAACTTTTTTCCAGAAAAGAATTCCCCGTGATTTGCATTTCAATCAAGCCGCAGCAGGTGTCCACGACTCGTATTCGTTTGAGATTTAAGGTGTACAAGGCAAACTTTGCACACACTTTTGTCTTCTTCGACACATTACGGAAAATATCTGAAACACTTTACTTGGAGATGTTACTCTATAGCGAATAGTGACGTAACAACGTTGACACTATGTCCGCACATCCACCACGTAACACTGGCTGCTCACAACTGACTGGTGGAATGCACATCTGTTGTTTACAGTTGTTAGATCAAGCTGCTACCGGAGTTATCGCACTGACGTCACATATACGACAGGAATAAAATCATTGTGGGAACTGTTTGGACTGCCGATGTGCGTACCCAAGCTCTACGTATGCACGCAACAGCCTTATTGTTTGTGATCTTCGTACTGTAACAAAACTGGCCAGTGCCACGATCTCAGTGTATAATAAATAACGCGATACACTGGTCTGCTGTAGATCAGTACATTATACATTAATGTTTCACATATAATTTTTTATATCTACTCATATTTTTATAACTTACTCACGTACACATATCGGTATGAAATGCATATGCAAATTGCACATTCACTCAGATGATGTTAATCCAAGCATATTGTACCATTTCTGTACGTAGTTTCTTCCTTTGTAAATTTGTGTTATTAAAATACTGTGTATTTTTAATTGTTATTATTACTGATTATTGAAATATTTGTAAAGTAACGGAAAAACGTGTAACTTAGTTTCTTTTCTTTCTGTGTAATCATTGACATTGATTGTGAGATTATTATCCTTTACGTAACTTATTCGGTGTACAGTTTTGGTGGTAGTTGTCTCATGATTGGCATGTAAGTTAAACCTCACGCTATTTGTATGTGACTCAAATCTAGTGCAACACTTTTAAAACACCGAATAAAAATGTGTAAGAGCTCGAGCCAACAGCTTGTGACACTTCATTTAATAATGTATATGTAATTGGTCGGAATCCTGAAACAGTCTTTTTTCTTTAATGAGGATTTAACGCATGGCTGATCTAACTGTTCCTATTATTTGTTCTCAAAGTGAGAAAATATCTTGTAAACGAAGTCATAGCAGTTACTTGTGAAGGTTACAAGTTGAAATAATTTTTGTAAATGGTAGTTACGGCACAGTAAAATAAGAAACATGTTAGAACATCTAATGTTACGCCAACTGCTGGCTAAAACATTTCTCATTACGAGAGATTCATCGTAGTATGAGAGTGATACAGTTTTTATAGTGGAATACTTAGCTTTGAACCGTCGAAAATCCTCCACCAATAAAGTCCATTAGAGGATGTATATTGTGGATTTGCCTGGATTTCAGATGTAATGAAAACATGGATGTTAAAATAATATTTTGCAACACAGTGATGAAGCCTTTTAACAGCAGATGTACACTCCTGGAAATGGAAAAAAGAACACATTGACACCGGTGTGTCAGACCCACCATACTTGCTCCGGACACTGCGAGAGGGCTGTACAAGCAATGACCACACGCACGGCACAGCGGACACACCAGGAACCGCGGTGTTGGCCGTCGAATGGCGCTAGCTGCGCAGCATTTGTGCACCGCCGCCGTCAGTGTCAGCCAGTTTGCCGTGGCATACGGAGCTCCATCGCAGTCTTTAACACTGGTAGCATGCCACGACAGCGTGGACGTGAACCGTATGTGCAGTTGACGGACTTTGAGCGAGGGCGTATAGTGGGCATGCGGGAGGCCGGGTGGACGTACCGCCGAATTGCTCAACACGTGGGGTGTGAGGTCTCCACAGTACATCGATGTTGTCGCCAGTGGTCGGCGGAAGGTGCACGTGCCCGTCGACCTGGGACCGGACCGCAGCGACGCACGGATGCACGCCAAGACCGTAGGATCCTACGCAGTGCCGTAGGGGACCGCACCGCCACTTCCCAGCAAATTAGGGACACTGTTGCTCCTGGGGTATCGGCGAGGACCATTCGCAACCGTCTCCATGAAGCTGGGCTACGGTCCCGCACACCGTTAGGCCGTCTTCCGCTCACGCCCCAACATCGTGCAGCCCGCCTCCAGTGGTGTCGCGACAGGCGTGAATGGAGGGACGAATGGAGACGTGTCGTCTTCAGCGATGAGAGTCGCTTCTGCCTTGGTGCCAATGATCGTCGTATGCGTGTTTGGCGCCGTGCAGGTGAGCGCCACAATCAGGACTGCATACGACCGAGGCACACAGGGCCAACACCCGGCATCATGGTGTGGGGAGCGATCTCCTACACTGGCCGTACACCACTGGTGATCGTCGAGGGGACACTGAATAGTGCACGGTACATCCAAACCGTCATCGAACCCATCGTTCTACCATTCCTAGACCGGCAAGGGAACTTGCTGTTCCATCAGGACAATGCACGTCCGCATGTATCCCGTGCCACCCAACGTGCTCTAGAAGGTGTAAGTCAACTACCCTGGCCAGCAAGATCTCCGGATCTGTCCCCCATTGAGCATGTTTTCGACTGGATGAAGCGCCGTCTCACGCGGTCTGCACGTCCAGCACGAACGCTGGTCCAACTGAGGCGCCAGGTGGAAATGGCATGGCAAGCCGTTCCACAGGACTACATCCAGCATCTCTACGATCGTCTCCATGGGAGAATAGCAGCCTGCATTGCTGCGAAAGGTGGATATACACTGTACTAGTGCCGACATTGTGCATGCTCTGTTGCTTGTGTCTATGTGCCTGTGGTTCTGTCAGTGTGATCATGTGATGTATCTGACCCCAGGAATGTGTCAATGAAGTTTCCCCTTCCTGGGACAATGAATTCACGGTGTTCTTATTTCAATTTCCAGGAGTGTATTTTCCGTAAGCGTTTACAAAGATGTTCACACATAAACAGTTGTTCTACCAACGTAACTGATAAAACAGCAACTGTTGCTGCGTCATTGCATTGGCCAAACTATGACTGATTTCAAATGCTTTGCACTGCTAAATATATGCCATATCTTAACAACGTATGCCCTTTGGCCTTTTGTCAAAAACAGTTACGTTTACTGATTTATAATGGAAAGTTAATGATTTACAACAAACTTTTAGTCCGGTTTTAAAGATAATAAACGATTATTCATTATGAATACATTTCTAAATATTGTTCTTTTGACGTTTTGTGGAAATTTGGTTATCACGTTTCATCAACAATACCTATTATACCTATTATAAAATCATTAATTACATCTTGATTTCACTTTGGATTTTATTCTTGACATAACTGAGGTACAGCACAAAAAGACAAAACGGAATTTCAGGTTCAAGTTCTGATTGATAATTTTGTACTGACTGAAAATCAAATGTGTTTGCATTAAAATGTTCGAGAATCGTTAGTGAAAAAGTTTATTACAACTCATGTAATTGTTTTTTTTTTGTTATTGACATTATACACAAAGTGCAAAAGTCATGTTAAATACATCAGATGACTGATAAATGTTGCGACAGTCTGTTTTTAAGGTAAGTTCGAATGTTGATAATTAATTATTGGTTTAATTACAACACATACATTTCTCCTAACATTTCTATAGGAATGTGACAATGCAATCACGAGAATGAAATTATAAATTTTCCTGGAATTTGTGACAGTATGTTAATTCACAACATCAGGTTTTCTAGCTAAGTATAACCTTCTGTTAATTAGTGTTAAATGATTTGAAATAATGTTAACGATGTTGATTCAGTACAAAAGTGAGCCACACAGTTTAATTTGCTGATAGAAATTAAGAAAAACCATACTTTCTAACTCTTGTTCATTACATATTATGGATCAGGTAATATACAATCTGCTACACATTTAGTTGTATCGAAGCATCCATTAACTAATCTATAACTAATCCTATTACAAACAGGAACGTAGATAGTACATATTACCATTTATTCCTTAGTTTATTTTGCTTTTCTTTACTTTACATGTGGCAAGAGACATAGCGACCATATGGCTGTTCTACAAGCCCTTTCCATTTCTTTCTGTCGAGTACGCTGTTTCTCCCTTTGGTGTTGATGCTCATCCTACCTGGTCCTTGCAGATGTAATCTTTGGACCTAATTCTGGGTATTCCTCTTCCTCTTGTTCCATCTATCGCCCTGTAGAAAGCTATTCTGTTTGGTTGGTTGATTTGGGGGAGGAGACCAAATATCAAGGTCATTGGTCTCGTCGGATTAGGGAAGGATGGGGAAGGAAGGCGTCCTTGTCCTTTCAAAGGAACCATTCCGGGATTTGCCTGAAGCGATTTAAGGAAATCACGGAAACCCTAAATCAGGATGGCCGGACGTAGGTTTGAAGCATCGTACTCGCGAATGCGAGTCCAGTGTGCTAACCACTGCCCCACCTCGCTCGGTTGTTGTTCTGAGTAGACTGTTCCCCATCCTTCTTGCTGTGTGGCCAGCCCAGTTCAATTATCTCTGCTGTAGCATTTGGACGATGTTACGGTGTTCGCATAGCTCTCCTGATTCTTCATTTTGTCCTATCCTCTATTAAATAGTATTTTACAGTTTTAATCGCAGGTATAGAAATGGTTTTAAGTGTAGATTGCAGTGTTTAATCTTTTCACTTACCTTTAGGCGCATGCTGGTTAAACTTATATGTCATTACTTTTTCCATGGCAGAGATTAGATTAGTAATTAAAAGCTGACTGCAATTTGAAAAGGCTGTTGCCATTAAAAATATCTCAGTTACATAATTTCAAAGTGAGGTACCTTCCAGTACTGGGCACAATAACAGGTTCCGATAGTGTGTTCCAGTTTACTATTTGAACATGAATGATTATAACACGGAAACACAAGTTATGTACTGGAAATTGTACTCTTGGTAAATTTTTGATGGTCAGGAAAATTGTCAGAATATTTTTCAGCAGCGTGCTGGTGTTCTCTCTTAATCCTATTGTCCAGATTGTCAATCTGTCTCGAAGAAATTCACTATTAGCGCAAATATAACGGTTTGTACGCACCATTCTTATTGCTACTGCAGGTGGTATCCTTTCTTTAATCATCAAACACGGCAGAACACATGTACTGGAGCGAGACATTCTCATCAGACAATGGACTAGAACTGTACCTCTAGTTACATTACTGGGGTATCTCGTATTGTGGCATTGAAATCACCCTCCAGTTACATTACTGGGGTATCTCGTATTATGGCATTGAAATCACCCATCATAACAATCTGATCAGTTGCGCTGTACTTATTCAGAGTCTTCTGTTGTTCTGCATAGAAGGTTCTAGGCTCATCCTTTCATGCTTATGATGGTGGCGTTGCCTCTCGTCAGTTTTAGTCTGACTGTGAGTATTCTTTCGCTTATATATGTGCAATCATTGATCTCTTTTTCCCATCACTTAAGCAGGAGTAATGCCACCACACCATTTGCTTGCTCTTTCAAATTGTTCGACTGCGCTATAGAACATAACATAATCGCCTACACATTTATTACCTCTCATTTCAATTTTAGTTTCTGTGATTGCCACAGCATCGATATCTATTCCTTTTAGTATATTTGCTAGTTCTATTGTAATGTCTCTTGCAGCGGTCTCTCCGCGATATTTTCAGAAATTTTATAAATTATATAACTCAGTACATATCTCGAAATATCTCTTCTTATCTTACCGATTATCAATGCAAAGTAGTTTCAAGCCCAATTATTCCTTGGAGCGTCCATTTACTCCATGGAATAGCTTCTCTGCTATCGATGTTTTCTCTTATGAAAAGAATGAAGTCTTGCGGATTAGTCGTGAAAGAAGGAGGATGTATATGTATGTATTGTTGAGCTAGTCGCAATCTTGATGAGATTCTGTATGAGAAGGAATTTAATACATGAACTAAACTAAAGTAAGTGTGTTCGCATATTATTTAACTGATTATTATTGACAGTGTCTGCTTACTACGCTGTGTTGCACGGTATCAGTGGGGAACGTCTGATTTACACTGGACGAACCTGCCGTTTTGTATGCTCAAGATATCTAGTTACTTCAAATAAATAGGATAATACGGTCTTACCAGCAGATCTCCGGTCTTCCCCATGTGATCACCGAAAGTTAATAATTATTACAAATGTTTCCAGGAGATCGACTGACAATTTTCGTAGCACCGAGACTTCGAAATTGCTTCACTGCCTTATGGAATTTAAGTTAAGCTCAATTTAATCAGGATAGAACAGTATTGAACTGTGTGAATGTGATAAGCCTGCTTTGTGAATTAAAACTCCCTTAACATACGCATGTTTTTACTATCCTGATCAGTGAAGCTAAATCAGGCCGGTGTGAGAAAGGTTTTTCAAATTTTAGATTCCACACAAACTATCTCTTTTCAGGAAATTCCTCTGACATTCCTTGTTGTTACTTTGATGTATCCGTTCATTTTCGTTTGTCCTTTTTCGTAGCTTTTTCATTGACTTTTGAGACCGTCCTCTTTCCGAGGTTCCTTGGGGTACTGGGAGTAGTGTGTGTTTTCTGAGAGCTGGTTACCAGCCATCTGCTCAACACCATTTCTATGAGGACTAGGATTTTCTTTCAGGGTTATCTCCTATAGCCAATGTGTTCTGGTTAATTAAAGGTGTTGAAAAACTCGCCCTTCATCCTCTCCCAGTGACCACATAACGAACAGTCACTGTATGCCATGCGTTGAGCAGAGGCCACATGACTCGTGTCTTCTTTAACGAGGGAGTACGGTTTGTTGACAGAGCTGCCTTGAATTCTTCAGGGTTTGATTGATTCATCAAATTTCAGTGAACGTTTCTCAGAGTTCTGATTCCGAACAAGTAACAGTAGTCTGAACAGACTCTGGGATCCTTGACCATTTTAGATAGAAAAAGAAAAGGAAAGTGGGAGACTCCCTCAGGCATCGAAACCTAATACCGTTGGGGTCGAAAAAAACAACAGTTGGCCAAGGGAGGCCGACGAAAAAGAAATAAAACAGAATTAGCCTGCGCAAGTAAGTGGAAGTAATGTCAGACACACCTAACGGCCCCTGTGGTTGCTTCTCACTTACTCCCAAGAAGGGAACCTCGCAGGTGGGGGACTACCTTTTGCCTGAAATCTCACTGTCTGGCCAGTCTGGCGTGGGTGATCTTACCAGGAGCGTTAATCCCGACAGCATAATGCAGTGGATCAAGCAACCTAATGGCAGTAGATAGCAAAAGGAAACAAAACCAGGCTTACAATGCTACATAGAAAACAGGAAAAATATCCTCTCTGACTAAAGGAAGAAGTTTGAAGCTAACACCCCACTACTAGAGCAGAGACCAGGGCTACAAAAAGGTATATATTGTGGAACTACACTGCATTTCGGCCATCAGACCAACAACAATAAAGAATTAATCCAAAATCCATCCTGATGTGAACAGAGTTTAACAGAGCTCTCAAACTGTAGTAAATGAGGCTAACGTTACAGTGTTATACAAACCAATAAAATTATATGTGAGAAGGGATTACAACATCCTTCTTACAAAATTACCAACAAATTCTTCAGATTACATGTTACTTCAATACGTTATACACATTTCTATTACATAGGGTACAGGAATTATTCAATTTTTACTGTACAGGTGAAATAAATATAAAGCAGTGTCCTGAATTAAATTGCAAGTAAGATAACAATATCTACTTCTCATACTATGTGCTCTTTTGCTGAATGCAGAAAAAAATTTACTTGCTTGTGCAATCAGTGATTATCCTTTTAACAATTTTTAGGCGGCTCTGTTTATTTGATAATGTGTTTACAACTTGTATCAATGGGTGCTTCAGTGAATAATGGATACATATAATCGAGCACATTCTCAACATTCAGCTGCTATTCTGGTACTGAAGTTTAAGGGGGTGGAGTCATGGAGTGTTCATCTGTTTTTGGAAAGAGTGTGGGCACTGTGTTTCAGCTGTTTAATCAGTGCCTTTCTCCATGTGAGTTGTATGAAGTGCAGCCAACTCGTACCAAACGGATCTGAAATTTGGGAGCCGAACCGGAAATTGAATATTTTTCCAAATCTAAAGCCATGTTTTTGCTGATACTTGAGAAGAACTATGTGTTGCGGTGTAGCCCGGATTAGGATTTAGTAATCTTGAAACTTCTTGTGTGAAGCAACCCAGGCGCTGCTCACGACACGTCCTCACAATTTCACTCCTGCCATTGCCTCTCTCCTACTTTCCAATCCTCACAGAAGCTCCAGCAATAGAGCCAAATGCATAGCTTGCTGAACTAGAGTTCACTGAAGGAAAGAATATCCCGTGTTGGAGTTCTGGTTCGGGACACAGTTTTAACCTGTCAGGAAGTTTCAAAATTGCAGACACTACGCTTCAGAGTGGAATATATGTTGTGAAACCAGTCTCTCTGGATGTGGCTAATCCATTTTTCCGCAGTGTGTTCTGTTTGACATTTATATCTGGTATGATCTCCGATAATATTTCTTCTAGTATATCTCTGCTACCCATTTGCTTTTCTAGGGTATGAGTCGCTTGGACAAATGGTTCAAATGGCTCGAAGCACTATCGGACTTAACATCTGAGGTCATCAGTCCCCTAGACTTAGAACCACTTAAACCTAACTTAAGGATATTTACGCACATCCAAGCTCGAGGCAGGATTCGAACCCACGACCGTAGCAGCAGCGCGATACTGGACTGAAGCGCCTAGAACCGCTCGGCCACAGCGGCCGGTTCGCTTGGACAGACTGATCAATTCGATATAGGGTTTGGGCAAAAATAAGGGAACACCAAGAACGATACTTGTGAAATGTTCTTAATACATTGCAAGTGTCATGTCAGAACAGTGTTCTGTGTAGTTGTGAGCGCATTATGTTGGCGTTTTGTTAATTAGAACGTAGGCAAACTGTTGGTGCTCGTATGGAGTGCGCTTCCATAACCAAGGGAGCTTTAGTGTTTGGTGTTTCAAGAGGTATGATAGCGAAGATTTATACTGCATGCAAGGAAAGGGAAAAAAGCATCTGCTAAGTCACAACTTGGGCAAAAGTGTGTCTTGAGTGATCCGGACAGACTATCGCTGATGTGGATTGTGACGAAAAATGACAACTGCAAAAGTCACTGCAGAACTGAATGTCGCACTCGCGAACCCTGCCAGTACCAAAACAACACAAAGGAAGCTCTGTAAGCAGTGAATTGCAAGGCGAGCTGGAATTCAAAACAGCTGATCAATGATTAAAATACCTGTAACAGGAAACGTGACGCCGGAGCCATAAAATCTAGGCCAGGGAACAGTGGAAGAAAGTCATTTGGTCAGATATTGTTAAACACTATTTACAACTTCCGGCCGAATTTACGTCACAAATATGACACATGGCGGGGGTTCGGTGATGATTTGGGATACCATATCACAGTATTCCATGGAACTCATGGTTGCTCTCAAAGGTCGCATTACTGCCAAGAATGATGTGATCGTTTTGGGTGATCTACATCTACATCTATACTCCGCAAGACACCTGACGGTGTGTGGCGGAGGGTACCTTGAGTACCTCTACCAGTTCTCTCTTCTATTCCAATCTCGTATTGTTCGTGGAAAGAAAGATTGTCGGTATGCCTCTGTGTGGGCTCTAATCTCTCCGATTTTATCCTCGTGGTCTCTTCGCGAGATATACGTAGGAGGGAGCAATATACTGCTTCACTCCTCGGTGAGGGTATGTTCTCGAAACTTCAACAAAAGCCCGTACAGTGCTACTGAGCGTCTCTCTTGCAGGGTCTTCCACTGGAGTCTATCTATCATCTCCGTAACGCTTTCGCGATTACTAAATGATCCTGTAACGAAGCGCGCTGCTCTCCGTTGGATCTTCTCTATCTCTTATATCAACCCTATCTGGTATGGATCCCACACCGGTGAGCAGTATTCAAGCAGTGGGCGAACAAGTGTACTGTAACCTACTTCCTTTGATTTCTGACTGAATTTCCTTAGGATCCTTCCAATGAATCTCAGTCTGACATCTGCTTTACCGACGATTAATTTTATATAGTCATTCCATTTTAGATCACTCCTAATACCTAATCCCAGATAATTTATGGAATTAACTGCTTCCAGTTGCTGACAGGTACAGTGAAGCGACTCTAACAGCCTCTCCTGTACAAATGTCAACCTCACCTACCCGAGTTGCAGCTAAGGATTGCTGCACGGTACACCCTGTTATTGCTAACGAGGCTCTGACGACCGAGTGTTTCCCGGGATAAGGAAACGCCCCCTATCAAGTGCCAACGGTCTCAAAGAGAGCGGATGAGCGGATAGAGGCAGGGCACTCTCTTGTCCTTGGAGTGAGAAATTGCTCCTAAAGGCGGAAGAACTTCACAGTCAACGGCATAGGATGGAGAAGGCAACGGGAAACCACTCCATTAAAGATCACTCAAGATATCCCAAGAATCAGTAGCGCACCATGCCAGAATCTTCTGTTAAACATAAATCCGGAGTAATAGTCCCCCAATCGGATCTCCGGGTGGGGACAATGGAAGGTCAGGCAAAGTTGAAGAATACACTAAAAATAGCAACATGGAATGTAAGAACACTCCTCCAATGCGGGAAATTAGAGAACCTCAAACTAGAGATGGACAGAATGGGAACAGACATAATAGGAATATCTGAGATGCGATGGCCTGAACCAGGAGACTTCAGATCAGGAAATTATCGTATCATTCATACAGGTACTAACCAAGGAACAACTGGAATCGGTGGAGTTGGAATAATTCTAAAAGGAAAACTCGGGAATCTAGTCACAGGATATGTGCAATTTAACTCTAGGATAATACTAGTCAAAATTGGAACCAAACCAAAGAACACGGTAATAGTACAAGTCTATATGCCGACATCGGCAGAAGAAGACGATGTAATAGAAACAGTGTATGAAGACATCAACAAAGTTATAAATTATGTTAAAGGTGAAGAGAACTTAATTATAATGGGAGATTGGAATGCTAGTGTTGGAGAAGAGGAAGTTGACGGAATTGTAGGGAAATATGGTCTAGGAGATAGAAACGAAAGAGGAAGCTGGCTAATTGAATTTTGTGCCAAAAACAAGTTGGTCATAGCGAACTCCCTTTTCAACCACCATAAAAGAAGAAGGTACACGTGGAAAGCCCCAGGAGATACTAGAAGACACCAAATCGACTATATATTAGTAAAATCGCGTTTTAAAAACCAAATCAAGGATTGCAGAAGCTACCCGTCTGCGGATATTAATAGTGATCACAACCTTGTAATGATGAAATGCTTACTCAAACTCAAGCGATTAGAGAGAAAAACGAACAAAGTATGGAACAGAGATAACCTAAAGTCTGAAGAACTAGTGATCCCTTATGCACGGAAAACTGATGAGATGGCATCAAACATTATTCCCGGGAGTACTAACGAGGAGTGGAAACAAATCAAAGAAGGCATACATAAAGCAGCAGAAGAATTTATTGGGAAAGCCAAACCTGTAAACAGGAAAGAGTGGATAACACCTGAAATAATTTGTCTAATGGAAGAAAGAAGACTATACAAAAATGCCTCTGACGAGCAAAGCGAAAACAAATATAGAAAGCTTAGAAACCAAATAAACAGAGAATCTAGGAAAGCAAAAGAAAATTACCTCAACAGCATTTGTAAAGAGGTGGAGGAAAACATGGTTAAAGGAAAAACTGACTTGGCCTACAGAACAATAAAACAAAACTTTGCTAAACGGAAAGTAAAATCTTCAGGAACTATAAAGAACAAAGAGGGCAAGGTACTATTTGGATATGACACGCTGAAGAGATGGCAAGAATACATTGAAGAGCTATATCAAGGAGACCCTCTAACAGATAATATGATAGAATTAAGCGAAGAAGTAGAGAAAGAAGAACTAGGGGACACAATTCTGAAAGATGAATTTGAAAAAGCACTAAAAGAACTACCAGATAAGAAAGCGGCAGGTGTTGATGATATACCTTCTGAACTAATTAAGAAATCAGGAGACAAAATGAAAGCTACATTACTGCAACTCATACAGAAAATATACAAAACAGGTGAAGTTCCTGAAGACTATCAGAAATGCATCATATTCCCCATACCTAAGAAAGCATCTACTATGGACTGTGAAAACCATCGAACACTCAGTCTTCTTTCACACGCATCAAAAATTCTAATAAGAATAATTTTGAAAAGAGTTGAAAACCAATTGAATAGCACTCTAAGTGAAGACCAATTCGGTTTTAGAAGCGGTGTAGGGACGAGGGAAGCAATCTTATCTTTAAGACTAATAATTGAGAAACAAATTTCCAAAAACAAACAAGTATTTATAGCCTTCGTAGACCTCGAAAAGGCATTTGACAATGTTGTATGGCCAGAAATGTTTAGAATTCTGAAGAAGGCTGGTCTGAAATATAATGATAGAAGGATAATCTTTAAAATATACCAAAATGAAACAGCCTTAGTTAAGAAGGAAAACAAAGAAGAAACAGCAAGAATAAGGAAAGGAGTGAGACAGGGATGCCCACTATCTCCAGTAATTTTCAACGCATATATCCAAGAAGCAATAGACAAAATAAGAGAGAATATTGAAGTAGGAATAAAACTTAACGGAATGAAAATAGATATGTTGCGATATGCAGATGATATCGCCATAATTACAGAAAGGAAAGAAGATTTAGAAGCCGCACTCAATGAAATGGAAAACACCTTAAAAGAACAGTATGGAATGAAAATAAATAAGAAAAAGACTAAAGTGATGGTGAGTGGCGCCCTGAACTACAATGAACCCATACGAATAACAATAAAGGGAGAGAAACTAGGGCAGGTTACAGAATTTAACTACTTAGGTAGCAAAATAACAGCAGATGGAAGGAGCAAAAGTGACATTAAAAACAGAATACAACTTGCCAAAATAGCATTCAATGGAAAAAGAAACTTACTGACGAGTAGAAATGTTAGTTTAGACGTAAGAAAGAGAGTCATGAAAACCTATGTGTGGAGTACAGCCCTTTACGGATGTGAAACTTGGACTAGTGGAAAAGAAGAAAAGAGAAGATTAGAGGCATTCGAAATGTGGTGCTACCGGAGAATGGAAAAAATCAGCTGGCGAGACAAGGCTACAAACGAAGATGTCCTCAGAAGAGTGAAAGAAAACAGATCTCTTTGGCGAAATATACAGAAAAGAAGAATAACCTTCATAGGTCACATTTTACGGCATAACAACTTCATTAAGAGAATATTAGAAGGAATCATTGAAGGAAGAACTCGCCGAGGACGACCTAGATTAAGCTACATTCAACAAGTAATAAATGACACCGGGTGCCAGACCTATGCAGATATGAAGAAGAAAGTTGACAAAAGAACGGAATGGCGTGCTGCTGCCAACCAACCTGTGGGTTGACAACCGAAGAAGAAGAAGAGTTGCTGACCTCCTATATTGTAGCTAAATGATAAAGGATCTTTCTTTCTATATATTCGCAGAACATTACACTTGTCTACATTGAGATTCAATTGCCATTCCCTGCAACATGCGTCAATTCGTTGCAGATCCTCGTGCATTTCAGTACAATTTTCCACTGTTACAACCTCTCGATATACTAGAGCATCATCCACAAAAAGCCTCAGTGAACTTCTGATGTTATCCACAAGGTCATTTATGTATATTGTGAATAGCAACGGTCCTACGACACTACCCTGCGGCACAACTGAAATCACTCTTACTTCGGAAGACTTCTTTCCATTGTTGTCTAGGAACATTTCAATCCATTGACACAACTGGTCTGATAACCCATATGCTCTTACTTTGTTCATTAAACGACTGTGGGGAACTGTATCAAACGTCTTGCGGAAGCCAAGAAACACGGCATCTACCAGGGAACCCGTGTCTATGGCCCTCTGAGTCTCGTGGACGAATAGCGCAAGCTGAGTTTCACACGATCGTCTTTTTCAAAACCCATGCTGATTCCTACAGAGTAGATTTCTAGTCTCCAGAAAAGTCATTATACTCGAACATAATACGTGTTCCAAAATTCTACAACTGATCGACGATAGAGATATAGGTCTATAGTTCTGCACATCTGTTCGGCGTCCCTTCTTACGATAGAGATATAGGTCTATAGTTCTGCACATCTGTTCGGCGTCCCTTCTTGAAAACTAGGATGACCTGTGCCCTTTTCCAATCTCTTGGAATGCTACGCTCTTCTAGACACCTACGGTACACCGATGGAAGAAGGGAGACAAGTTCCTTCGCATAGTCTGTGTAAAATCGAATTGGTATCCCATCACGTCTAGCTGCCTTTCCTGTTTTGAGCGACTTTAATTGCTTTTCTATCCCTCTGTCATCTATTTCGATCAAGTCAGTTGCATGGTAGAACGTTCGTTCAAAAATGGTTCAAATGGCTCTGAGCACTATGGGACTTAACATCTGTGGTCATCAGTCCCCTAGATCTTAGAACTACTTAAACCTAACTAACCTAAGGACATCACACACATCCATGCCCGAGGCAGGATTCGAACCTGCGACCGTAGCGGTCATGCGGTTCCAGACTGAAGCGCCTAGAACCGCACGGCCGCACTAGCCGGCTACAACGATAGTAGGCCAGTGGTGATGCTGTGTTCGAAGACAACAGAGTCCGTGTTCACACAAGTTGCATGGTGCAGGACTGGTTTTGTGACCACAATCGCATTTCCCCGATCATCATATTTCAATATTATTTACGTTTTGTGGTCTGCTTTGGAGAAGGAGGTGCTTGATCGCTATTCATCTCCATCTTCGTTACCTGATCTTGCCGCTATTTTGCAGGTAGCATGGTATAAGATTCCCTTGAAAGCCATACATGGCTTACACTTACCTTGCAAGGTTCAGCTCTTTCAGTTACAATCAAGACTTTAATAAAATGGCAACGATAGTATTAATCAGAACACTGGGAGGAGTTTTGGTCTAAATAACAACTGATTTACTCATCACATGACAAAAGATGGATAAAGAAATGCCAGACAAACATTTTTTTATTTGACAAACGCTTTCAATGATGTGCAGTCTATGGTGGGTGAAGAGATCAGCTGGGGATCAACACACGACACTAACCAGAACTAATCGCTTTACCTGATTTCATACGTGTGAATCCGTGGTATGGCCCAAAAACTACGCTACTATCAAGCATTTATATTCCATAACGAAAAATATGGTTCCAAAGGACAGGGTGCTGAGAAGCATATATTGGAGCCCTACGCCATTCCAGCGAATACTATACCCTTCTGCAGGTCAGGGTGGCACAACACAATGCGGTCGCCGACTCGAGTCACAGACAGCGACAATCTGTTATTAAAAACGCACGCCCGGATGTATGCAAATACGCGGTCTCGCGTTTGGCTAATTCGGAACGCAGGTACTTCCCTATGAGCCTTTGAACGCCAGTGGATTTCAGTGTGCAGGTGGACATGTTTACTGGTCTGCCAAACCAATTTGACTCCGTAACATGGCTATGCGTGACGGAATATGTCAAACGTTTAGATGGCCCACTCAAAACAAATAAGAAGATCCACGCATCACTCGCTGTGTACATGATGCAGGGCCGGCGGATGCGGCTGAGTGGTCGCAGGTTCGAATCCTGCCTCGGGCATTGATGTGTGTGATGTCCTTAGGTGGCTTAGGTTTAAGTAGTTCTAAGTTCTAGGGGACTGATGACGTCAGATGTTAAGTCCCATAGTGCTCAGAGCCATTTGAACCATTTGAACCATGATGCAGGAAGCAGTACCTCTGATGGTTCAGTTGGTGAATGGCATGGCTCTAATTGGCACACATGCAAAGGACACAAGTCTCACCATTTAGGTAAAGACCTGCTGTTCTTTACTAGTGAAGCGCCAGTTCAAGAGTGTGTTCTTCTCTTTCTCTTAGCTTTCATCGCCAGCTCGGTAGCATAGCACATTTACATCTTAGACTACTCCCACTTTAGCTCAAGCCAGTCACGGGCTGGAGCGCCACATTCGAAGCTGGGAGAGCGCCCCTTGTTCTACATACACAGATTTGACCAAACAGTGAATTTAAAAATTAATTGCGAGAAAAGGAAAAAAGATTCAGCATTGCGGCCTCTTTCCCACGCGTTTACGCCGTGTCTTTGGTAAAAGCATGACATGTATGGAACCACAGCCCTTCAGAAACATGTTTTGTTGCAGAGTCTGGAACCTGGACGCCACAGACCTGTCCAACGGAAATTCGCAGAAACGCACAGCTGTTTCATCGGCTTCCTACCTAAAAAGAGCACATCCTCTGCTTTAGTTCCAGTCATCAGTGCTCTGCTCCTAGCTCCAGTGCCTCCTAGGCGCTAGTCAGCCTACCTGGGTGTGGCTGACGACCGACCGGCGCCATCCAATGTGTCTGCAAAATGAGACCGAGGGACTGGACAGTCCGCAAACGTTTTCACCAGGTTCCGCAGAAAAAACGCTCTCCTCGTACCTCAGCCGCCGCATGCTTTCACTGCAGTCAATTAACTCGGCACCCTCCTCCTTTGAACGCAGGTGGAGCTTATCGCTATTCCTTCACTAGAGCACACAAGCAAGAGCGTTAACTACTGCCAACAGTTTCATCATATGAATGAAGTCAGATCGTATCCAGTATATCAACCAAGTAATAAAGATCATCTTCCCTAAGAACATTAAGCAGCATGACACCGTATCAGATGTGAGAGTGCCCTGCAATCTCTCAAACTATTACGATGACTGGAAGCTCTTTATAATGCCAACAGTTTTCTGTACTGTATCAGACAGACTAACGTGTTCAGTGTTTCCATATTTTGTTCACCCCTTGTGTCTCACTTGTCAGCTGTCAAAAAGGTATTTCTCTAGCATTTTATTTCATGATAGCTCACAGAAACGAATGCACGCCCACAGTTTGAGTTATTCGTTGTAAACAAGCTTTGTGGAATAAAAGATTATAAATTTTGTGTTGTTACGGGCAGACTTTAACTTCTGTTTTACACAAGTATTAGCCTCCCAGTACAGTAAGACATTCTTTTTTCAGAAGAATTTGATTCCTGCATACATTTGTTAGTTTCGGAATTCATACTGCATGCAAGTATATAACTGAAGAGTGTTACATACTTACTGTAAGAGCCAGAATCTGCTACATTTGCGCCATAGTGTAAAACGTAATGAGTGTTACTTCCAGTTACTACTGCAGACAATGAGAAAACCATCTGCAGTCATTCCTTTTCCAGAGATAAATTAGCCAATGCTAAATTTCAGGAAAAAACGCTAATAACACAGTAGATGCTGATTATAACTGCGATAGTTAAATCACAGTGTTTAAGAAAAATAAAGGATACTGGATGTACAGGGAATGGAAAATTCCAGAGAGGTAATTCTGTATCTTGCGGCAAGTTACTTGTTACTGATCTTTATTCTTACTCCTCTGACATAAGATTGAATGAAAATAATTTTTTTTAGATTTACAGTCATCTCTTGATGTTTTGAGAATTTTCTGAGATTTGGCTGCGTGAGGTTACATTTAAAAATTTCATAATTCGTTTTAAAATTAATATATTACTTTGATGAAGGAGAGCTGCTTCGTAAGTTGATGACATATGTTAAACTAGTGTATAAAATCGGTTTTCTATTCTGAATACACTTTACATTTGCTACAAATTTGGTTGGTATCTCGTGCCATTACCCCATCACATTCACAATTAAGACTATATCGAACACATATTCACTGAAAGTAGATCACATAGCTAATGAGGAGGTATTGAATAGAACTGGGGAGAAGAGAAATTTGTCGCACAACTTGACTAGAAGAAGGGATCAGTTGGTAGGACATGTTCTGAGGCATCAAGAGATCACCAATGTAGTATTGGAGGGCAATGTGGAGGATAAAAATCGTAGAGGGAGACCAAGAGATGAATATATTAAGCAGATTCAGAAGGATGTAGGTTGCGGTAGGTACTGGGAGAGGAAGAAACTTGCACAGGATAGAGTAGCATGAAGAGCTGCATCAAACCAGTCTCGGGACTGAAGACCACAACAACAACAACAATTCACTGAAAATGGCTGGAAAATGATCCATGATTAAATCGTGTGTGGGTTGTGGATCTGACAACTTTACATTTACTTTAATCGTGTGGAAAGAGGAATCAGAGGGACTTGACCCAATTTGCCCACAGTATTTCTTTTTACTGTGTATCAACGGTTGATATTCGTCTTCCAGTTGGCATCTTGTTCTTCTATACTGTAGAATGCAATCTTCAGGCCAGATGGCAGTAATGAGATGTTTCTAAATACGTCTTTTTGAACGGCGGTCCTCGCTAAGTCATTGATTTAATCTATTGTATTTTATGTTAGCAAGTCCCTTGACCGACATAAATTTTATCTTCTGTGATGTCACATATTGATAACACCCTACAGGCGTCATAAACATGGCAACAGAATTGCAAGATTCTGTCAGGCGCCAGTAATGATAATATGGGATCTGGCAGACCCAATGATGCATGCCCTCTGAGCCACGCCTCCAGCGGCTCCGTACCACAAACGCCCTCTGCCACTGCAATATAGGATGGCCAGCAGCAACCATACAGCCTCCCTCGTGGTCGTCGCCACTTAGCTACATGACGCTACGTAGACGCCGCCCAGCCGCGGCTCTGACACTATCGTTGGTGCTTAGTTCAGAGAGCCTCACCCTTGTTTCAAATGTATGGCCTGGAGTATACACTACTGGCCATTAAAATTGCTACACCACGAAGATCACATGCTACAGACGCGAAATTTAACCGACGGGAACAAGGTACTGTGATATGCAAATGATTAGCTTTTTAGAGCATTCACACAAGGTTGGCGCCGGTGGCGACACCTACAACGTGCTGACACGAGGAAAGTTTCCAATCGATTTCTCATACACAAACAGCAGATAACCGACGTTGCCTGGTGAAACGTTGTTGTGATGCCTCGTGTAAGGAGAAGAAATGCGTACCGACTTTGATAAAGGTCGGATTGTAGTCTATCGCGATTGCGGTTTATCGTACGGCGACATTGCTGCTCGCGTTGGTCCAGATCCAATGACTGTTAGCAGAATATGGAATCGATGGCTTCAGAAGGGTAATACGGAACGCCGTGCTGGATCCCAACGGGCTCGTATCACTAGCAGTCGAGATGACAGGCATCTTATCCGCATGGCTGTAATGGATTGTACAGCCACGTCTCGATCCCTGAGTCAACAGATAGGGACGTTTGCAAGACAACAACCATCTGCATGAACAGTTCGACGACGTTTGCAGCAGCATGAAAAATGGTTCAAATGGCTCTGAGCACTATGGGACTTAACTTCTAAGGTCATCAGTCCCCTAGAACTTAGAACTACTTAAACCTAACTAACCTAAAGACACCCCACACATCCATGCCCGAGGCAGGATTCGAACCTGTGACCGCAGCGGTCTCGCGGTTCCAGATTGTAGCGCCTAGAACCGCACGGCCACTCCGACCGGTCAGCAGCATGAACTATCAGGTCGGAGACCATGGCTCCGGTTACCCTTGTCGCTGCATCACAGATAGGAGCGCTTTCGATGGTGTACTCAACGACGAACCTGGGTGCACGAATAGCAAAACGTCATTTTTTCGGATGAATCCAAGTTCTGTTTACAGCATCATGATGGTCGCATCCGTGTTTGACGTCATCGCGGCGAACGCGTGTATTCATCATCACCATACTGGCGTATCACCCGGCGTGATGGTATGGGGTGCCATTGGTTACACGTCTCGGTCACCTCTTGTTCGCATTGACTGCACTTTGAACAGTGGACGCTACATTTCAGATGTGTTACGACCCGTGGCTCAACCCTTCATTCGATTCCTGCGAAACCCTACATTTCATCAGGATAATGCACGACCGCATGTTGCAGGTCCTGTACGGGCCTTTCTGGATACAGAAAATGTTCGACTGCTGCCCTGGCCAGCACATTCTCCAGATCTCTCACCAATTGTAAACGTGTGGTCAATGGTGGCCGAGCAACTGGCTCGTCACAATACGCCAGTCGCTACTCTTGATGAACTGTGGTATCGTGTTGAAGCTGCATTGTCAGCTGTACCTGTATGCGCCATCCAAGCTCTGTTTGACTCAATGCCCAGGCGTATCAAGGCCGTTATTAAGGCCAGAGGTGGTTGTTCTGGGTACTGATTGCTTAGGATCTATGCACCCAAATTGCGTGAAAATGTAATCACATGTCAGTTCTAGTATACTATATCTGTACAATGAATACCCGTTTATCATCTGCATTTCTTCTTGGTGTAGCAATTTTAATGGCCAGTATTGTATTACTCACTGCCTTGTTTGTAATGAATCTTCATACGTTTGGAGAAATACAGATTCAGTTAATCTGCTCTTTACTGTGTTAACTTTTTCGCTAATAAATGCTGCTCCTATCCAGCGTTCCAGAGTTAATGCACCACTCTCTAGCCCACCTCTCCTTACTATTGTGTACGAAGCCATTCACGCCTGCTTCCCGACATTTTCGTTTTCCTTGGTGACTTTCTAAATGTCCATTACCAGTGAGTTAGGTTTCATGAGAAGATCTGGTTTCTGCATATCTCGGATCACGGAGCACAAGCGCCTATAATCCATTAAAATCAGAATGTTTCTTTTTGTGAGGATCTGCAAGTAACATAAAGCTGTGACTATAGATTTGGCTTTTGCAGAACAACAAGAAGTCTGACTGGGAGACGATATCAATTCCTTGTAACATGTGTTTGGATACAGCAATGCACTCACTCTGCCATTATTTGAAGTTTTGGAGCCGTCTTATACAGGGTGTAAATTTTAAGTTGACAAACCAGAATAACTCGAAAAATAAGCTTCACGCGAAAAAATGGGTAGAATCCAACGTTGATCATTTTCGAGGGGGACATCTGCTGGTGCTAAAATTAGGCCGCCCCTGGGGGTGGGGCGGGAGCCAAGTTTAAAATTTCAAATGGGAACTCCCATTTTTTATTGCAGAGTCAGATTCTACACAAAAAACTACGTACATTTTGTTTTAAACATTTGTTTTGATTCTTGGTAGTTGGCGCTGTAATTCAAGAAACTCCATGTTCTCATTTTTGCGTGGAAAATGGATACGGATAAATAAAAAATGAGTTCACTCGTTAGTAAGTAGGATGGTTGGTTAGTGAGTTAGCTAGTCAGATGATTTGTTTGATTACTAAAAGTTGCGTGGCCTCATGACAACGAAACACACAAAATTTATTCGAAACTGCGGAAAAAATTAATGCAGTATTTGGGTCAACATTTGTAAAACTCTAATTCCTCTGTCTCAAACCCCACCCTATGGGGAGAGAGGGAGAGTTTTAGTTTTAGCGAATCAAAATTTACGAAGTAAATAAGTATTTTTTATTTATCCGTAACCATTTTCCACGCAAAAATGAGAATATGGGTTTTCTTGAATTACAGCGTCAACTACCAAGAATCAAAACAAATGTTTAAAACAAAATGTACGTAGTTTTTTGTGTAGAATCTGACTTTGCAATAAAAAATGGGGGTTCCCATTTGAAATTTTAAGGTTGCCTACCGCCCCACCCCCCTTGGGGCTGGGGTGACTGGCTAATTTTAGGACCAGGAGATGTCCCCTTCGATAATAATCAACTTTGGATTCTACACATTTTTCGTGTGAAGCTTATTTTTCGAGATATTCTGGTTTGTCAGCTTAAAATTTACACCTTGTATACCACAGACTACTCTGGGAAATTATCAGCAATGCAGAATTTTACAAATTGTTCTACACGTTCGAATGTTTTTGTTGGAAAGTAGAAAACGATGGCTGCTCTATACTGGAAATAAAAATTAAAAACCCGTTCATTGAAGATTCGATAACATTTTCTTTTAATCTGTGAAGCTCATACGTAAATCTGCTTTTCGAGAATTTTTTTTTTCATTTCATCCATTGTCCATAAGACAATCTTCCTCGTTCTGTGTTGGTGAGTGATCAGTTGCAGAAAGTCTTCGGAGAAAGCATCGTCAACGACCGTCATAATGTTTCTAGTGTTAGTGTCAGCGGAACTCTATGTGTTAGTGATTGTGTCTAGGTTTACTGCTATATTTATTTGATGAAATGTAGACAAAAGGCACTCCAGCGAACTTATTCCGAGGTGGCTCCGAAAGTTTTCTCTCAGAAGAACGGCGCACCTCCTACAGCATGCTCCACTTAAGATAATTGAACTTCAGTGAAGCGCTCTCGGGCAGCCCACACAAACAAGATATGACTGGCGTAACTGCTTTTCCGGACCCCTTCAATCTACTGGGTAACCCGATTTAAGAGCTTGTCCGTGTACCTCGCCAGAGCGGAAAAAGGCGCCGTAAAGCGCCGGCATTAACACGAAGCTGTCCCCCTTTATCACGTACAATGGCCTCGTCCGTTCGGTCACCGGTTATGGATGCTTCTTATATTACAACGCCACTAAAAGCACGCTTCATAAACTAGACATGATACACTTAAGATGCCAGCTCACGTGCCCTGGAACAATGACGTCGACTCTGTCGAAAGTCTTATTACACTACAGGGCATTAAAATTGCTACACCACGAAGATGGCGTGCTACAGACGCGAAATTTAACCGACAGGAAGAAGATGCTGTGATATGCAAATGATTAGCTTTTCAGAGCATTCACACGCCGGTGGCGACACCAACAACGTGCTGACAAGAGGAAGGTTTCCAACCGATTTCTCATACACAAACAGCAGTTGACTGGCGTTGCCTGGTGAAACGTTGTTGTGATGCCTCGTGTAAGGAGGAGAAATGCGGACCATCACGTTTCCGACTTTGATAAAGGTCGGATTGTAGCCTATCGCGATTGTGGTTTATCGTATCGCGACATTGCTGCTCGTGTTGGTCGAGATCCAATGACTGTTAGCAGAATATGGAATCGGTGGGTTCAGGAGGGAACGGCCTCGTATCACTAGCAGTCGAGATGACACTCATCTTATCCGCATGGCTGTAACGGATCGTGCAGTCGCGTCTCGATCCCCGAGTCAACAGATGGGGACGTTTGCAAGACAACAACCATCTGCACGAACATTTCGACGACGTTTGCAGCAGCATGGATTATCAGCTCGGAGACCATGGCTGCGGTTACCCTTGACGCTGCATCACAGACAGGAGCGCCTGCGATGGTGTACTCAACGACAAATCTGGCTGCACGAATGGCAAAACGCCATTTTTTCGGGTGAATCCAGCTTCTGTTTACAGCATCATGATGGTCGCATCCGTGTTTGGCGACATCGCGGTGAGCGCACATTGGAAGCATGTATTCGTCATCGCCATACTGGCGTATCACCCGGCGTGATGGTATGGGGTGCCATTGGTTACACGTCTCGGTCACCTCTTGTTCGCATTGACGGCACTTTGAACAGTGGACGTTACATTTCAGATGTGTTACAACCCGTGGCTCTACTCTTCATTCGATCGCTGCAAAACCCTACATTTCAGCAGGATAATGCACGACCGTATATGCAGGTTCTGTACGGGCCTTTCTGGATACAGAAAATGTTCGACTGCTGCCCTGTGCAGCACATTCTCCAGATCTCTCACCAATTGAAAACGTCTGGTCAATGGTAGCGGAGCAACTGGCTCTTTACAATACGCCAGTCACTACTGTTGATGAACTGTGATATCGTGTTGAAGCTGGATGGGCAGCTGTACCTGTACACGCCACCCAAGCTCTGTTTGACTCAATGCCCAGGCGTATCAAGTCCGTTATTACGTCCATAGGTGGTTGTTCTGGGTACTGATTTCTTAGGATCTATGCACCCAAATTGCGAGAAAATGTAATCACATGTCAGTTCTAGTATAATATATTTGTCCAATTAGTACCCGTTGATCATCTGCATTTCTTCTTGGTGTAGCAATTTTAATGACCAGTAGTGTAGTAGAAGCTGCAGAACCTATGCTGTATACTCGACGTTAGTAATTGGCGAGAAAATATATTTGTTGCTAGAATCAGCAACCTAATAGGAGATTAATCAACCTACGAGAAAATAAGAGACAATGTTCCGTTCATAGGGTTACAGTATAAATCAGAAATCTTTTTCTTCTACTATTGACAGTATTGGACAATATGTATCATCGACCACTGCATTCAGACAGGTACCAGGGGCGTTTGATAAATAATGCAAGACTTCGTTTTCGTAAGCAGGTTGGTTTTATTCATGAATTCGGTACACCATTTTATACTCCACCGTTTTGGCAACAAACACAATCTCTTTTCAAGACGACGGTCTTACACCATATTACTGGGTGGATCAGTAACTACCATTCTGTGGGTCGACGTCGGAGCCACCACTTTGCTGCATTAGTAGCCTCTCCGTATCCACACACTGCTTCCTGCTGAGCGCATCCTTCATTGGGCCGAACAAATGGAAGTCGGAAGGTGCGAGATCCGAGCTGCAGGGTGGATGAGGAAAACCAGTCCAATGAAGCTCTGTGAGAGCCTCTAGGGCGCACAGACTTAGGTGAGGCCTTGGGTTGTCATGGAGACGGAGAAGTTCTTTTGCATTTTTGTGGTGACGAGCATGCTGAAGTCGTTTCTTCAATTTACTGAACATAGCACAATAGATTTCAGAGTTGATACCTGAACCGTGTGGGAGGACATCAAACAGAATAACCTGTTAAGAGTCCCAGAAGACGGCCCACATGGATTTACGGGCTGAGCTTTGAACTTTTCCTTCGGAGAAGAGATAGTGTGGCGCCACTCCACGGCTTGCCGTTCTGTTACTGGTTCGAGGTGACGAACCCATGTTTCATCGCCTGACAAAGGAAAGACCTCAGACACGGCCAACCGATTCGGCTCAAACTTGGTAGGTCGCTTGTGTACAGCCTAAAACGAAGGACTGTAAGATATTTTGGCTCCACACCCTACCGTTTTTGCGAAAATCAATCCTGAAGGTTATGATGAACAATCGACTCAAAATTGGCGGAATCGATAGAAAATTGTAAATAGCGTATTTTTCATCATCAGGTATGGGGTACGAAAACGCATACTTTTCCAGAAATCGGCGAAAGAAACTTTTACAACTGCCGCTTATGTACCAACATGGTAAACACGTTTTCGCCGAGCGCGCCAGTAGCGCCGGCCGGAGTGGCCGAGCGGTTCTAGGCGCTTCAGTCTGGAACCGCGCGACCGCTACGGTCGCAGGTTCGAATTCTGCCTCGGGCATAGATGTGTGTGATGTCCTTAGGTTAGTCAGGCTAAGTTCTAGGGGACTGACGACCTCAGATGTTAAGCCCCGCCGGCCGAAGTGGCCGTGCGGTTAACGGCGCTGCAGTCTGGAACCGCAAGACCGCTACGGTCGCAGGTTCGAATCCTGCCTCGGGCATGGATGTTAGGTTTAACTAGTTCTAAGTTCTAGGGGACTAATGACCTCAGCAGTTGAGTCCCATAGTGCTCAGAGCCATTTGAACCGTTTTTTGTTAAGCCCCATAGTGCTCAGAGCCATTTGAACCATTTGAAGTCCCCCTCGAACAAATATAACGACCTAAAACGAACAAAATGAGATTTAAAAAAAAAATGTAACTGGTTGGGAAGTGGAGAACAGGAGATCGAATCTCGACGAAACTGTGGGGTTTTCATTTTTTTTTAATTGCAGTTTTTCGTATCAGAATTCGTAGGGACAGGAAGGTTAATAGGTACGCAACTCAACGCGGAATAATAATAGTAATAAGGTAGGCAAACTAATTTTCCAAACGACGTCACTTAGTAAAGAATTAAACTTTTAAGCCTGACCACATGAAGATGACTACGAGTAAGAGTGCTGCGAATTCCTCACAAATAGCCAACCGCGCGGCGCTTGTTTACAGCGAGGCACGGGACAGAATGCACACGGGGAGAGTTATGTTGCCCCGGTTGCCTGTACGTCATATCATAGTTGTGAACCTCAAAGAGTGAGGGTGTCCAGCACGAACCTTATAGAAGTCAATCGGAAAGAATTGTTTTCCGTCATTAGGCTGCCGCGAACATCGAGGATTTTTCATCTTTAATAAAATATGTTTTGTGAAAAAATATAGCGATCTTCAGTTAGTAACATATGACTTGTACTGTATGTGTCAGCTTCTGTGGCCGAGCGGTTCTAGGCGCTACAGCCAATTCGTTGAAAAATGTTTACATTACTTGCTCCAAATCCTGGAAATTGACAAATGCGATTTACAGAACATTCTTGAGAGTGTTTTAAAACCATACGTTGATGGTAACAAGTTTTGTCTAATATTGGCCTCCTGGGATGGACAAACTAATACTCTAATGTATGACACCATGTTTATAGATGACGATGGTCAATCGACGTGCACGGTAAAAGTAATACCCCGAAACTGCACACCTGTGTGCCAGCCGCCTGAGGTTCATTTCTACCGCCAGGTTAAAACTTTATTTCGAGGCTTCAGAATTGCAGTGTGCTTCTGGAAACCCAACGGGAACTACACAACCGCACGGATGCAATAACTCTTCACAGCATAATTCATAACCAACCTTCAGCACCGCTTTTTCAGACAATGATATCGTATGCGTGACCGCATCAATTCAAATTTCGCTGCTTACATTTATCTTTATTAGCCGCTCATGTCTAACCTGATGGTGCTCGGTATCAAGAGATTTAAGTTGCTAGATGTGCACTTCTTGTCCTCAAGTTGAAATATTCCAAGCAATTTCATCTGCCCCCATACTCAGTTTTTACCGCGGGAGCGATAGCGATTCCAGAGGCTCTGTAATTTGGTCGTCATGGGGGATCCACAACCTGACCTGCTGATAATGTCAGACCCAAAAGGCATATTGAAAACTGCTGAACACCCGAAGTGGAAGAGTAAAATGAATTTTCAAATGCTGGTAATAATACGAGAATCACTGCTAAATACGTGAAGACCCCAGCGCATTTAGCCGGCCGCGGTGGCCGTGCGGTTCTAGGCGCTCCAGTCCGGAGCCGCGCTGCTGCTACGGTCGCAGGTTCGAATTCTGCCTCGGGCATGGATGTGTGTGACGTCCTTAGATTAGTTAGGTTTAAGTAGTTCTAAGTTCTAGGGGACTGATGACCACAGCAGTTGAGTCCCATAGTGCTCAGAGCCATTTGAACCATTTTTGAACCCAGCGCATTTCTGAGGACCCCAGCGCATTTCTGAGGACTCAAGCGCATTTAGCATTGATCCACAATGATTATTCGACCAGTTGTCGAAGGAAGCCAATGTTTCTGTCCGTGCAACCAACGTCTGTCTACCATCCACCGAATTCAAGTTATGAGTGCGGAAACTGACCGTGGGAGAATGTGCAGAGGACTGGCACATGCGATCCAGTCAGTAATTAGAACCACCCCGTGGCTTCGAAAATTTCAGGCGAGCAGCAAGGGATAACTACCATGGTACGAATTCAATTCCTTCCCACTTACATCAGATAGCTATCAAGGATAACTCTTTTTGCGACTATCTGAAGAAAGAAGAAGATGACAAGTGTGGTTCTAGTGACGAATATGTGCCTTCCTCTGGCACAGAGTTGGTATTTAACGTACGAAAAATCACCGTTCTGAATGTACGAGGGCAGTTCAATAAGTAATGCAACACATTTTTTTTCTGAAACAGGGGTTGTTTTATTCAGCATTGAAATACACCAGGTTATTCCCCAATCTTTTAGCTACACAACACTATTTTTCAACGTAATCTCCATTCAATGCTACGGCCTTACGCCACCTTGAAATGAGGGCCTGTATGCCTGCACGGTACCATTCCACTGGTCTATGTCGGAGCCAACGTCGTACTGCATCAATAACTTCATCATTCGCGTAGTGCCTCCCACGGATTGCGTCCTTCATTGGGCCAAACATATGGAAATCCGACGGTGCGAGATCGGGGCTGTAGGGTGCATGAGGAAGAACAGTCCACTGAAGTTTTGTGAGCTCCTCTCGGGTGCGAAGACTTGTGTGAGGTTTTGCGTTGTCATGAAGAAGTAGTTCGTTCAGATTTTTGTGCCTACGAACACGCTGAAGTCGTTTCTTCAATTTCTGAAGAGTAGCACAATACACTTCGGATTTGATCGTTTGACCATGGGGAAGGACATCGAGCAGAATAACCCCTTCAGCGTCCCAGAAGACTGTAACCATGACTTTACCGGCTGAGGGTATGGCTTTAAACTTTTTCTTGGTAGGGGAGTGGGTGTGGCGCCACTCCACTGATTGCCGTTTTGTTTCAGGTTCGAAGTGATGAACCCATGTTTCATCGCCTGTAACAATCTTTGACAAGAAATTGTCACCCTCAGCCACATGACGAGCAAGCAATTCCGCACAGATGGTTCTCCTTTGCTCTTTATGGTGTTCGGTTAGGCAACGAGGGACCCAGCGGTAACAAACCTTTGAATATCCCAACTGGTGAACAATTGTGACAGCACTACCAACAGAGATGTCAAGTTGAGCACCGAGTTGTTTGATGGTGATCCGTCGATCATCTCGAACGAGTGTGTTCGCACGCTCCGCCATTGCAGGAGTCACAGCTGTGCACGGCCGGCCCGCACGCGGGAGATCAGACAGTCTTGCTTGACCTTGCGGCGATGATGACACACGCTTTGCCCAACGACTCACCGTGCTTTTGTCCACTGCCAGATCACCGTAGACATTCTGCAAGCGCCTATGAATATCTGAGATGCCCTGGTTTTCCGCCAAAAGAAACTCGATCACTGCCCGTTGTTTGCAACGCACATCCGTTACAGACGCCATTTTAACAGCTCCGTACAGCGCTGCCACCTGTCGGAAGTCAATGAAACTATACAAGACGAAGCGGGAATGTTTGAAAATATTCCACAAGAAATTTCCGGCTTTTTCAACCAAAATTGGCCGAGAAAAAAAATGTGTTGCATTACTTATTGAACTGCCCTCGTACATCTGTTGTCAACTTTTATTTCACTTCTTTGCATGCTACGTTCAATTGGTGAAGATACAAATGATGATCGTGTAGGCATCAGATTTACATTAGGAAAAATTTTATCTTTTGCAGATTTCAGTGAAGCTATACTGGCGCCCTCAAGAAAAGTTATACAGCTAAGGGAAAAACGAATGTTCGGAAGACTCGCAAAAACAATGGAGAAGTATGTAGATCACTGACAGGACGAACAGTAATGGGAAAAGTGTTTAAAACTGATGCACTTGTCAACACAAATATTGTAAAAAAGTCTTTCTGCAAGATCAACTATCATTTTTTAATTTGGTACGGAGACAGTATGAAACACAAACAGCTTTGAATGGAAGGACGTCGAAGTATTCATTTTGAAAGATAGAAGATCAAACGCTGTAGATCCCCCAAGAACATATTCCCAACATTAACTTATTCCTACGGTATCAGGTGATGTGAAGTTTAGGAAAAGTGTTTCTAAACACATTCAGTACTAACACTTAGAATGTTCACAGAGCTCTTCTGAAAGTGAAGTCCGGTGAACTGAAAGACGAAAGACGAAAACATGATGCGCATAATAAATATCCTGAGGAAAGAATTCGTCGCGTCGGAAACAACACTAATTCATTTCCTTGCTACAGGAGCCACTATTGTCGAAAGGATAGTCCCAGTAATAAGCATCTGTCCTGAAATCTCAATTTAAGCTTCATATACAGGCTTAATAAAGAGCAACTGACAGCAGAGAACGCAGAGTCTGAAACTATGTCACTATCATTCTATGTTACTTATTTAGTCGTATGACTTACATGGTCATTTTGCAGTCTTATTTAAGGACTTCATATATAAGAGGTTAAATACGCACAAAAATATACGTAATATAAACAAGCAAAGAAACAATCTAGAGAAAATATTATAACTGAATATCTAGGTCTCTTAACGGCTGTACAGTTCTTTGTCTCACCAAATGCAGTTTACTGAGTCCACCAGGAAATTTGCACAGGGGCGTCTTTGAACCTCCTTCATTCAAACAGCCACCACATCTTCCATGCCCTGTACGGAAATGATTCAGAGATATCCATAGTCTTCTGAGAAGGGAAACCATAACGCATTTCTGGAAGTCTGCTGGTATTTCTCCTGTGTTATAGATGGATCTAGTCAGTTTCAGCAGCATCACTTTCACTAGCCATCAACTGAAACCCTGCTAGAAGAGAATTATAACTCGGTACCAGCCACGGCCGGCATAGCAGACGACAGGTGGGTGAATGACAAACCTTACCACTTGCAGGGAAACGGAGAAATCGTCTGAACAAGCAGGTATTTTGCAGAGCTCTTCAAATTAACATTAATTAGTATTCACGTCATCGTCTGTAGCAGCCAGAAACTACCACATTGTCATGGGTCCCCTTTAACGATCAAACATTTTGTCACACTTAACTATGCTTGCTAAATATTTGACCGTGTACGGTGCTGTTTGACGTGGTTGCCAGCATAGAGGGTGTTCGACGTTTATGGGGGAAATTCTGACTGCGGAAAGTTTTACAAGATGGCGGACGCTGTTTGTGTCGATGATTCACCGCAAATGTTTAGTGAAAAATTGTTTTATTACAAACTATTTCAATGTATCGTGAGTTTCCACGAGTATGGAAACTACGGTCAAGGATGAAAACAAAATAGCCGGCCGAAGTGGCCGTGCGGTTCTAGGCGCTGCAGTCTGGAACCGCGAGACCGCTACGGTCGCATGTTCGAATCCTGCCTCGGGCATGGATGTGTGTGATGTCCTTAGGTTAGTTAGGTTTAACTAGTTCTAAGTTCTAGGGGACTAATGACCTCAGAAGTTGAGTCCCACAGTGCTCAGAGCCATTTGAACAATTTTTTGAAAACAAAATACCAATGAAAATTATCTAAATGGTAGAGGTATCACATCTTTCCGAACCATACATGACGCAGGAAGAGGTTAGGAACTACATCACTATTTTACGCATAATGTACAATCAGGAGTGCAATAAAAAACAGTTCTTCCACGGACAATTTGGGCTATATGTTCCTACTTTGTGGTTTTTCAATGAGCTGTCGTTAGAGGAGCAAGTAGAAGAGAAGAAATTTTCACATATGTGTAACTTCTTTTTCAGTGTAAGGGCGAAGTTACTCTAAACAATTTATTAAGCGTTTTACTCTCCATTTGCAGAAATTTGACGTAATCATCAGGTTCTGAGTGTTGTTGTTGTTGTTGTGGTCTTCAGTCCTGAGACTGGTTTGATGCAGCTCTCCATGCTACTCTATCCTGTGCAAGCTTTTTCATCTCCCAGTACCTACTGCAACCTACATCCTTCTGAATCTGCTTAGTGTATTCATCTCTTGGTCTCCCTCTACGATTTTTACCCTCCACGCTGCCCTCCAATACTAAACTGGTGATCCCTTGATGCCTCAGAACATGTCCTACCAACCGATCCCTTCTTCTGGTCAAGTTGTGCCACAAACTTCTCTTCTCCCCAATCCTATTCAATACTTCCTCATTAGTTATGTGATCTACCCATCTAATCTTCAGCATTCTTCTGTAGCACCACATTTCGAAAGCTTCTATTCTCTTCTTGTCCAAACTATTTATCGTCCATGTTTCACTTCCATACATGGCTACACTCCATACGAATACTTTCAGAAATGACTTCCTGACACTTAAATCAATACTGGATGTTAACAAATTTCTCTTCTTCAGAAACGCTTTCCTTGCCATTGCCAGCCTACATTTTATATCCTCTCTACTTCGACCATCATCAGTTATTTTGCTCCCCAAATAGCAAAACTCCTTTACTACTTTAAGTGCCTCATTTCCTAATCTAATTCCCTCAGCATCACCCGACTTAATTAGACTACATTCCATTATCCTTGTTTTGCTTTTGTTGATGTTCATCTTATATCCTCCTTTCAAGACACTGTCCATTCCATTCAACTGCTCTTCCAAGTCCTTTGCTGTCTCTGACAGAATTACAATGTCATCGGCGAACCTCAAAGTTTTTATTTCTTCTCCATGAATTTTAATACCTACTCCGAATTTTTCTTTTGTTTCCTTTACTGCTTGCTCAATATACAGATTGAACAACATCGGGGAGAGGCTACAACCCTGTCTTACTCCCTTCCCAACCACTGCTTCCCTTTCATGTCCCTCGACTCTTATAACTGCCATCTGGTTTCTGTACAAATTGTAAATAGCCTTTCGCTCCCTGTAATTTACCCCTGCCACCTTTAGAATTTGAAAGAGAGTATTCCAGTCAACATTGTCAAAAGCTTTCTCTAAGTCTACAAATGCTAGAAACGTAGGTTTGCCTTTTCTTAATCTTTCTTCTAAGATAAGTCGTAAGGTCAGTATTGCCTCACGTGTTCCAGTGTTTCTACGGAATCCAAACTGATCTTCCCCGAGGTTGGCTTCTACTAGTTTTTCCATTCGTCTGTAAAGAATTCGTGTTAGTATTTTGCAGCTGTGACTTATTAAGCTGATAGTTCGGTAATTTTCACATCTGTCAACACCTGCTTTCTTTGGGATTGGAATTATTATATTCTTCTTGAAGTCTGAGGGTATTTCGCCTGTTTCATACATCTTGCTCACCAGATGGTAGAGTTTTGTCAGGACTGGCTCTCCCACGGCCGTCAGTAGTTCCAATGGAATATTGTCTACTCCGGGGGCCTTCTTTCGACTCAGGTCTTTCAGTGCTCTGTCAAACTCTTCGCGCAATATCATATCTCCCATTTCATCTTCATCTACATCCTCTTCCATTTCCATAATATTGTCCTCAAGTACATCGCCCTTGTATAGACCCTCTATATACTCCTTCCACCTTTCTGCTTTCCCTTCTTTGCTTAGAACTGGGTTTCCATCTGAGCTCTTGATATTCATACAAGTCGTTCTCTTATCTCCAAAGGTCTCTCTAATTTTCCTGTAGGCGGTATCTATCTTACCCCTAGTGAGATAGGCCTCTACATCCTTACATTTGTCCTCTAGCCATCCCTGCTTAGCCATTTTGCACTTCCTGTCGATCTCATTTTTGAGACGTTTGTATTCCTTTTTGCCTGCTTCATTTACTGCATTTTTATATTTTCTCCTTTCATCAATTAAATTCAATATTTCTTCTGTTACCCAAGGATTTCTACTAGCCCTCGTCTTTTTACCTACTTGATCCTCTGCTGCCTTCACTACTTCATCCCTCAAAGCTACCCATTCTTCTTCTACTGTATTTATTTCCCCCATTCCTGTCAATTGCTCCCTTATGCTCTCCCTGAATCTCTGTACAACCTCTGGTTCTTTTAGTTTATCCAGGTCCCATCTCCTTAGATTCCCACCTTTTTGCAGTTTCTTCAGTTTTAATCTACAGGTCATAACCAATAGATTGTGGTCAGAGTCCACATCTGCCCCTGGAAATGTCTTACAATTTAAAACCTGGTTCCTAAATCTCTGTCTTACCATTATATAATCTATCTGATACCTTTTAGTATCTCCAGGGTTCTTCCATGTATACAACCTTCTTTCATGATTCTTAAACCAAGTGTTAGTTATGATTATGTTGTGCTCTGTGCAAAATTCGACCAGGCGGCTTCCTCTTTCATTTCTGTCCCCCAATCCATATTCACCTACTATGTTTCCTTCTCTCCCTTTTCCTGAAAACGTTCTGAGTGTAACACTTCCATTAACATGTATTCATGTGCATATTCCCCTCTCACTTTTAAACCACGCCCTGCACCAAAATCTCGCTTTCTTCTTATTTAAACACAGTGCCAGAGTCAATGTTAGAATTGCTTTGTCTACATCTGTAGCCGTTCCCACTAGTGCCAAAATACAGCATACACGAAAAGCGTCTACATCAAAGACAATCTGTGGCTACATAAGAGCGAGTTTGACAGGCAAGTTTCCTCTTTTACAAGGGCCGTAATAAGCTTTTAAAAGTTTCACTGGGATTCGAAGAAAGTTGGTGTAATCATCGAGTTCTGAGATTAATACGAGGGTTGGAACTTTAATAGTGGCAACTATTTATTTACAGTGTGTACAAAATAGATATGTGTTTTAAAGTTTTATTGAACTTCAAAGTAGTCACCAGCATTGTATAACCCGTTCCCAGCGATGCGGAAGTCTTAGGATACTCTTAGCAGTGCCAGTTGTGTTGACAGTTCGAGCGGCGCGGTATACTGCCCGACGAATTTCTAGCAGTTCTGAAGCGGATGCCGTGAAGTGTTTCCTTCAGTTTAGAAACTGAGTTGAATTCACGAGGGCTTAAGTCAGGGGAGTGCAGTAGGTGGTATAGCACTTAGCAGCCACATCTGTGAAACAAATCAGTATCAGCTTGCGCTGTACGTGCTTGAGCATTGTCCTGAAAAATGATGGACAGGTCCTGCAGAAAGTGTCATCACGTATGTCTCTATGCTGTTCATGTTTGGAACACAACCTACGACCAGCTTAGTGACAGAAGTGATGACACTTTGTGCAGGACCTGACCATCATTTTGCACCACAATGCACAAGCACGTACAGTGCAAGCTGTTACTGATTTGTTTGACTGATGGGGCTGCTAATTGCTATACCGCCTACTGCACTCCCCTGACCTAAGCCCTCGTGGGTTCAACTCGATTTTTAAACTGAAGGAAACACTTCACGGCATTCGCTTCAGAACTACTACTGCCACTCGAACTGTCAACACAACTGCTAAGAGTATCCTACGACTTCCACATCGCTGGCAACGGGTTATACACAATGCTGGTGACTACTTCGAAGGTCAGTAAGACTTTGAAACACGTTTCCATTTTGTACGAACAGTAAATAAATAGTTGTCACTATTAAAGTTTCAACCTTCGTATTTCCGTCTGCAGATTTTCATTAGTAGCACTTTGTCTCATATTAAGCCATTCCCTAGACCAGCGTCTTCTTTTAACACAATACGAAAGTAAGTGACAGGGTTGCTTTGTATTTGTGGCAATCTCACTATTGTCAAAATACTCACGAACACGAGCAGCGTCTGCTTCAAAGAGAGATAAAACTGAGAAACATGGTTTGAATGTGTACGGCTTGCCTGGCAATCCCGCGGCTAGACAAAGGCGCATTTGACAAAAAGGTTTGTTTGTTTAGGGGGCCTTTGTTAGCAATAGATGGTCACGTGACCGCCTGGAGCCAGTTCGGCACCGTCTACAGAGCTCCGAAGACAACAGTGCGCTCTTTTAATCGGGTGACTAACATCTCGTCAGGCGTTCTTTTGATGAAGCGTGCGACACTTCAAGTGCTGGAGCACTAACGATCCGCGCTGAGCTGCTTTCCTGCAGACGAGTGAGGTCGAGTCGGCCCACATGTGGCTTAGTCTCAATTCGTCGTCGCGGCAGGAGGCGCTGCAAAAAGCAGTAAACACGCCACCGCCGCGCCGGCGTCTGCACTGGCTCACATGGGGCAACACCGACTCAAAGGAAGGCCTCGGCGCTTGTTCGTGACGTCACGTCAGCTAGGCACGGCTAACGCCAGGTCTGTTGCAGGAATACTCATAATGGTGGTGTCTCCCTCCCTGATACAGGAAAATGTGAAACTATTGACCAACACACATTGTTCTGAGAGATTTCTGCAATCAATTAATTGTGCAATTCATTACACTCCTTAACAAAGAGTGTTTTAAGGATTGACATACAAAAACAAGTTCATGGTCCAGCAGCAACAGAATTCGTGCTTCTTTACCTTATTTGTAAATCTGAGGAAGTTACGTTTGTACTGGGTTGCTTTTACAAGAAACTGTGAACATATTGGTGCTCTTCTTTAGGTATCTTCGTTGACTACGGGGTAAGGAGCACTGAATGTTAATGAAATATCTTGCGATTGTATACGTTGGGGGAGGGGGTGGGGGACAGAAGAAGAAGCAAAAGAGAGATACTTGTTTTATCAAATAAATTTTTTTTTATCTTATAAAGTTTCTTCTTTCAGTTGCAAGAGGGGAATATGTATATTTTATACTGTGCATGTTTGAAAAAGTTTAAGCTCAGTAATATTTCCGATGTATGAAGCTATTTTGTTTCCTGTTTAGAATTCCTTTCGTTGAAAACGACTGTAATCTAATCACTGGTAACAGTTGGACATTTACACATATAAATTAGTTCACATTTCCAGTGACGATGTCAAACTAAAATAAATAAATAAATAAATAAAAGAAACGAGTTAATTGTATGGGGGTTGGGGTAAGTTTCGATAGCAAAATGGATCAAGTAAATATAGTTACTTGAATGTAAAATTTCCGAAGCTTGCAATGGGGCAAAGCATCTTCTCATAGTGATCTACGTTTGTTTCGACAGGATTCAGTAATACAGAACTATGATCTTCATTTGTAGCTTTACGATAGTAAGAAAATCTTTCATCTAAATAAAACTGCAGAATCCTAAACAATACGAAACATTTTGTCCAAAAAGAAGAGATTTACAGTGATAAGCACGCCCAGGCGTTTCCGCCTGCAACAGACCTAGCGTTCGCCGTGCCTAGCTGACGTGACGTCACCAACAAGCGCCGACGCCTTCCTTTGAGTCGGTGTAGGATGGGGCCGTCAGCTGTGCTTAGGCCTTGACACAAGCAGTAGTGCGGCCAACGCTGAAACACTGGCACTTCCACTCCTTTATGCGGGACCACTTGCAAAATAAAGCTAGCTTTATCCATGCACAAGAGCTGCAAACAGTAGGTACGTGTGAGCAAGTACCTCCTGTGTTTCTAAGACTTCTGAGGGCGGTTGACGTTGTACCAAACCCTCGACAATTAATACACTATTGGTCATTAAAATTGCTACACCAAGAAGAAATGCGGGTGATAAACGGGTATTCATTGGACAAATATATTATACTAGAACTGATATGTGATTATATTTTCTCGCAATTTGGGTGCATAGATCCTGAGAAATCAGTACCCAGAACAATAGCCTCTGGCCGTAATAACGGCCTTGATACGCCTGGGCACTGAGTCAAACAGAGCTTGGATGGCGTGTACAGGTACAGCTGCCCATGCAGCTTCAACACGATACCACAGTTCATCAAGAGAAGTGACTGACGTATTGTGACGAGCCAGTTGCTCGACCACCACTGACCAGACGTTTTCAGTTGTTGAGAGATCTGGAGAATGTGCTGGCCAGGGCAGCAGTCGAACATTTTCTGTATCCAGAAAGGCCCATACAGGACCTGCAACATGCGATCGTGCATTATCCTGCTGAAATTTAGGGTTTCGCAGCGATCGAATGAAGGGTAGACCCACGGGTCGTAACACATCTGAAATGTAACGTCCACTGTTCAGAGTGCCGTTAATGCGAACAAGAGATGAGCGAGACGTGTAACCAATGGCACCCCATACCATCACGCCAGGTGATGCGCCAGTATGGCGATGACGAATACACGCTTCCAATGTGCGCTCACCGCGATGTCGCCAAACACGGATGCGACCATCATGATGCTGTAAACAGAAGCTGGATTCACCCGAAAAAATGGCGTTTTGCCATTCGTGCAGCCAGATTTGTCGTTGAGTACACCATCGCAGGCGCTCCTGTCTGTGATGCAGCGTCAAGGGTAACCGCAGCCATGGTCTCCGAGCTGATAATCCATGATGCTGCAAATGTTGTCGAACTGCTCGTGCAGATGGTTGTCGTCTTACAAACGTCCGCATCTGTTGAGTCAGGGATCGAGACGTGGCTGCACGATCAAATGGTTCAAATGGCCCTGAGCATTATGGGACTTAACATCTATGGTCATCAGTCCCCTAGAACTTAGAACTACTTAAACCTAACTAACCTAAGGACATCACACAACACCCAGTCATCACGAGGCAGAGAAAAGCCCTGACCCCGCCGGGAATCGAACCCGGGCGCGGGAAGCGAGAACGCTACCGCACGACCACGAGCTGCGGACGGCTGCACGATTCCTTACAGCCATGCAGATAAGTTGCTTGTCATCTCGACTGCTAGTGATACGAGGCGGTTGAGATCCAGCACGGTGTTCCGTATCACCCTCCTGAACCCACCGATTCCATATTCTGCTAACAGTCATTGGATCTCGACCAACGCGAGCAGCAATGTCGCGATACGATAAACCGCAATCGCGATAGGCTACAATCCGACCTTTATCAAAGCCGGAAACGTGATGGTACGCATTTCTCCTCCTTACATGAGGCGTCACAACAACATTTCACCAGGCAACGCCGGTCAACTGCTGTTTGTGTATGAGAAATCGGTTGGAAACTTTCCTCAATTCAGCACGTTGTAAGTGTCGCCATCGGCACCAACCTTGTGAGAATGCTCTGAAAAGCTAATCATTTGCATATCACAGCATCTTCTTCCTGTCGGTTAAATTTCGCGTCTGTAACACGTCATATTCGTGGTGTAGCAATTTTAATGGCCAATAGTGTATTGGGCTGAGAGAACCAAGTATGTTCCACCGAAAACGAAAGTTTAACAGAAATGAAAGTAACATTGAGCGCGTCTCTAATGTTCTCAATGTACACTGTTCACTCACATAAATGTTACCACCACCTCCTAAAAACCTGAATGTGGTCCCCTAGAACAGATGGAAGCTTATGGTGATCCGTTGTACCTTCCAGAATGACAAGATCACGCAGCGGATACCACGATAACAATCCCCACACCATGACATTCCCTCTTCCGGCCTGGACCAATCCGACGATTGTTGCAGGGTGTCTGGTTCAAATGGCTCTGAGCACTATGGGACTTATCATCTATGGTCATCAGTCCCCTAGAACTTAGAACTACTTAAACCTAACTAACCTAATGACATCACACACATCCATGCCCGAGGCAGGATTCGAACCTGCGACCGTAGTAGTCGCGCGGCTCCTGACTGAGCGCCTAGACAGGGTGTCTGCTTCCAGAATTTTCACGCATTGCGTCTTCTGCACGATGGAGCATAAAACGTAATTCATCTGAAATGGCCACACACTGGCCACCCAGCTGTGATACTGGCGTCCAGATTCCAGCCTTTGGTTCCGGCGGAGGTTCGAGTCCTCCCTCGGGCGTGGGTGTGTGTGTTTGTTATTACGATAATTTAGGTTAAGTAGTGTGTAAGCTTAGGGACTGATGACCTTAGCAGTTAAGTCCCATAAGATTTCACACACATTTTTTTTTTTTCCAGCCTTCGTCGCCGACGAACAGCAGTCAGTACGCGTGCATCAACCAGGCGGCTGCCGCGGAGGCCCATGCGCAGCAATGTTCGCTGAACTGTCGTTGAGGAGACACTGTTGGTAGCCCTCGATTTATCTGGACGGTCTGTTATTAAACAGCTGCATGTCTACTCGCCCATACATATCTTCGGAGCAGTCGTTCAACCCTGGTGTGTATGGTCCGTGGTGCACCACAGTCGCTTCGCTTTGGATGTCGGCATGCACTGTATATTTGAACCACGACGGCACGCGGGCAGCTAACTGACTTTGCCGTTCTGTAAATAATTTCACGGCTGAAACTTCCCGGCAGATTAAAACTGTGTGCCGGGTCGCCTTTCGCGGGCAAGTGCTCTACCATCTGAGCTACCCAAGCACGACTCACGCCGCGTCCTCGCAGCTCTACTTCTGCCTGTATCTCGTCTCCTACTTTCCAAACGTCAAAGAAGCTCTCCTGCGAACCTAGCAGAATTAGCACTCCTGGAAGAAAGGATATTGCGGAGACATGGCTTAGCCACAGCCTGGGGGATGTTTCGAGAATGAGATTTTATAATATTCTATACAATTACAATTATACTTCACTTATAATATATAGCAGTTAAAACAGTTGTTGCCCTACTTGCCTTGGGAGAGGATTGAATGGCTTTATGACAACCTTCCCAAATGAATCAGCGCGTGCATCCTGCCACAAGGTGTGTAACGTCACACTGATATGTGCGCTCAAAACTGCCAAGTTATTTGTAAATGTGGCTAGATCTTGTAATTACTGAAATAAAATCACATGCCCCCTCTCAACCCCCGAAGTTTGGTTTTCCACTCCATGTCTTGCTGCTTAATTGTTTCTTGTCAGGCTACGTATTTAGGGGGCCTACGGTTTTGCCTCAGTGATAACTGGACTTAGCTAGCTCTTGGATGGATGACCGTCTGGGTCTGTTGAGCGCTGTTGGCAAGCGGATTTCACACTGCCGTTGTGAGGCCAATTGCTGCGCTACTTCACTGAGAAGTAGCGGCTTCCGTCACGAAAACTGACAACGGTTGAAGATTGGTGTGCTGACCACATATCCTTCCACATCCGCACCCAGTGACACCTATCGGCTTAGGGCAGGGGCGGGCAAACGTTGCACGCGGCTCATGAGCGCACAGCGCTGCACGTGTGCTGCTGGCGTGCAGGCGTCGACTGGGGCAGTGGCGACAGCCGGCAGGTTGCGGCAGTGTAGTGCCAGGCTAAGCTGCGGACGTTGATGCGTAGCGACCACTACGTAGTGAGCGTTGTATTTCAAGAACCGGAAAATGCAGAGTGAATCAAGGAAACGGAGACGTGGAGATTTGCTGTCTTTTAAAAAGTAATGGGAGAATCATTTTTTCTTTGTGCAAAAACATGAAAATTCAAAATGTTTAATATGTGGCAGTATTGTCGCTGGTCAGTGGAAGTTTAGTATTGAAGGCCATTATAACAAATTTCACAAGGACGAGTACAATTTATTCTCGGATTCTTAGTGGATGGGGAAATTGACTGAGCTTAAGAAGAGCGATCTGACGATACTAGATGAATCTGTCGTAGTTGCTGTGGTCACGAGAGATCTGCGACTTCCTTTCGTCATGTCTCTCATGTAACTGATTTAGCATTTTATGGAGCACCGTTTTCAATTTTTCAGGACGACAACAATAATAGCCCAGCGGTACGAGCTTAATATAGCGAGAGCTGGAAAACCATTTGCTGAATTAGTAAGTGTCGGTTAAGAGCAAACATCAGTGATGAAAATTTAAGTAACTGCTTGCGTTTGTCTGTATGTAGAAATTTTGTTCCACTCCACCTGTGATTATTAAATAAAACGTATCGTAGGTACTCTTTCAAAACACGACATCTTTCAAGCACTCCTACTAACCTTATTTTGTTCCACTCCACCTGTGATAATTAAATAAAACGTATCGTAGGTAATAGGTACTCTTTCAAAACACGACATCTTTCAAGCACTCCTACTAACCTTATTTTGTTCCACTCCACCTGTGATAATTAAATAAAACGTATCGTAGGTAATAGGTACTCTTTCAAAACACGACATCTTTCAAGCACTCCTACTAACCTTATTTTGTTCCACTCCACCTGTGATAATTAAATAAAACGTATCGTAGGTAATAGGTACTCTTTCAAAACACGACATCTTTCAAGCACTCCTACTAACCTTATTTTGTTCCACTCCACCTGTGATAATTAAATAAAACGTATCGTAGGTAATAGGTACTCTTTCAAAACACGACATCTTTCAAGCACTCCTACTAACCTTATTTTGTTCCACTCCACCTGTGATAATTAAATAAAACGTATCGTAGGTAATAGGTACTCTTTCAAAACACGACATCTTTTAAGCACTCCTACTAACCTTGTTTTGTTCCACTCCACCTGTGATAATTAAATAAAACGTATCTTAGGTAATAGGTACTCTTTCAAACCACGATATCTTTCAAGCACTACTACTAATAAACTTATTCCTACATTCAATAGAGCAAGCTAGGAAACAAAACGCATTGCAGAGGAAGGAGCGGACAGAAGGTATGGTGGGGAGGGGAGATAAGCGGGTGGCCAGCTTGCCCCTGTGTGCACGCAGAACACCTGTTAACTGCACGCGTGCTAGTGCACCGCACACGTGCAGGATTCCTGCCCGCCCCTGGCTTAGGGTGTCACGGCGGTCCGTCAGAACCGTTGGGCCTTTCGAGGCCTGTTCGAAGTTTACTTTTAATGTATTCAGGGGAAATTCTAAGAAACGATATGAAATTGTGATAAATACGTATAGTCAGTGCGAGGAAAGGCGAGGGAAGACAGGTTTATTGGAAGGGTTCTAGAAAAGTGCTGTGCACCTGTAAAGTAAATTGCATGCAAGGCGTGAATTTAGGCCATTTCTGTTCAAGTACTGTACCAGTGTTTGTACTTAGTACCAAGGAGGCCCGACAACAGACATACGTAGAACTAATCAAGAGGTACGCTGCTAGGATTGTAACAAGCCAGTGTAATCCACATAAAATGGAACGAAGATTCTCAGGAAACCTAGAAGGGAACCTGTGGAAGAAACAATACGTTGTTCTTTCGAAACCCTGTTACGTAAATTTATAAAAAAATGGTTCAAATGGCTATGAGCACTATGCGACTTAACTTCTGAGGTCATCAGTCGCCTAGAACTTAGAACTAATTAAACCTAACTAACCTAAGGACATCACACACATCCGTGCCCGAGGCAGGATTCGAACATGCGACCGTAGCGGTCGCTCGGTTCCAGACTGTAGCGCCTAGAACCGCGCGGCCCCTCCGGCCGGCCGTAAATTTAGACATATGATATTCGAGGAAGACCGAGTGACCATTCCGCCACCACCGTCGTAGGTTCCTTAAATGATATGAGAGGTACGGAGCCTTCGGAGCCACATGTAGACAGTCATTTTCCCCTAGTTCACTAAATGGGTGGAGCAGGAAATCGCTAACACTCGTAAGAAATACTCTCGACCACATACTATACTGGGTGAATAAAAAATGTGCCAGAAAGTTTTGGGATTTATTTTTGACATCAAAACATTACAAAAAGTTCATATGGACATGCATTCGAAAACCGTTCTTTAGGGAAGTATGAGTGATTCCTGGTTGTATTAACTTACATCAAATGCAGATTTCCACTCACTTTCTTGATTGCTGTTGGTCGTGGAATTTGCTTCCTTTTATGTGATTGATGTTTATTCTGTTGAAACGGGTCAGACACAGCCGTTTCATTAATCACGCATTTCGACACATTTTGGGTATTTGTAACTGCGATTTTCTTGTTGCACATAATCGATTCAGCAAACCAGTATTCTCTGGAGAAGGAATAGGAGAACTTGCTCGTTCTTTACTTATACACCTTCTTTCCAGTCCCCAAGTTTCCGATAATAATCCATGAGTGAGTGAATACGTGTGTAGCTGGAATTTGAATGATTATATGGGCGGCCTGAGTAGCTTGTGTAGTAGATCTCTTGCGAATCTAATCTTGAGAGAAAGTTTAGCAAATAATGAAGGTTAAGAGTAGTGTCAAAGATATGAGATTAGAACCTTGTCGTGCTGTTAATTGGTCAAGCATAATGGAATTTCTTCTCATCAGTACTGGTTAGAAAGTGGAGCCGTCTTCCAGTGAGCGCCATGATTCTCATTCTGAGTGCGCCTGGATGTGTGGATCGACATGCTCTGAGGAGCTGTCTGGTTAGACGAGGATACGGGTATCTCACTATGTTAGTTCAGCTGCAGAAATGCTTAATAATTCTATTTCAGATTTGTTTATGCTAGGGAAACTATTCAAAGTCGCTTATTTTAATTACATCTTTTTAAATTTTGTGTGGGCGAGCAGTTTTACAATCGCTGCTTTTTTCGAACTTGAGCAATCCATGTGTCCATGTAGTCCGGTGCCTTTAACATTACAAGTTTTTAAAATAGTTTCGTTAAATTCGTCTGTCATTATCTCGTGTATCCAGTGGAGAGTTCTGTGTGAATTTCAATAGTACTTCAAAGATTGTTCTTGTGCCTAGAAGAATGGTCTTTGTCAGTTGCAAGCCCACACAAATTCATGATATGGCAGGTAATAACATACATTACCTTGCTGCATAAAAACTAGTACGGAACGAATACCTGTATGTATTGTGAAGTATTGTCCGATAAATTTTTTTCTGAAAATTCAAAAAAGTGTATCTTTGATGTGCTCTGCTTGTCTTACTAGTAGTAGAGAGTAGAATAAATCGTGTCTGACTACTTTTATTGTATGAATGCATGCGTGACGTACGTGGTTTTACTCACTAGGAGAGAACAATGATGTCTCTGATCCGATGCTGAATCCAACTCCTGTCAACAATGTATCCGCCACAAAATGTTAAGAGACCTCCAATTCAGTAATTAATTATGATCATGCACTCCTTTTTACGCCATGAATATTGTTTAATCAACGTCTTTCAAAGAGTTCTTTGTAGCTGTCCTCTCTCTTTAGTTGAATAAATTGTCGCCATGAGCGATAAAAAGATTTTTGGGGGTAACATAAATGATTTTCTGCGATACAGTTACATGTCACACCCATCTGAATTTACTCCCAAGAGAAAAATGGAGATACAGTTTCAGAGCACATTTAAAGAAGACAATGGGCAAAATGAGACACAAGTAATGGGATAAAATCTTCCGATACGTTACCTCCCCTAGCGTGCTCGTTTAAATTTGGATTATCCATTGAGCCAATTCCTAGATTAATTTCTTCCTCGTCTTTATCTTGTGCCTTTGTCCCGCATCTGTGCAGGGTCTGCATGATTATTAAGGATTCGGGATCGTTAATTTATTGGACAGCCGGATACCCTTCCTGTCGCTATTGCGTTACACCCAGGACGAATTGTCTGTAGCCCCAACTATACATGTAGTGTTATTCATGTGAACGTGTACGAAAGCTATAGTACACTGTTCACAGTTAGCTCTTTCATAAGGTTCACTAATTTGTAGCTCTTCAAGGACTGGATATAAAATATTTTCCTCTGAAACTTCTACATTAACGTTTGAATAGGCAATCCAAGTCACTGATATGTCAAATTATGACTATTTAAAATATCATTAATTTCTAATTGTGTTTTGTTGTAAGAAATTTCTTCATTGTACACCCTTGAGACAACTTCATAAATAAATGTTTAAATTCAAATCAGATTGCTAACCCACATCTGTTGCTATATTCAGTACACAAATTGCAGCAAACAAATGACACATATGTTTTGGCAAATGCCATTCGTTTGCTTTTTATTTAAACAGTCACGCCATCCTATGTCATATGGAGCAATACTATCAGTGCAACATGCTTAAAAAACAAATGTACTGTAAACAGTTCCATTTTATTAGTACCACGCACACGGAATAATAGCAAATGGAAGTAGAAAATGTGCGAGGTGCTGGAGCTAGCAGTGTGTTTAACACTAAATTCTTCTAGAATCTTCATATGGAAATGATGCTCTAAGCCCCCCCCCCCCTTTTCTAACTCCGACTTTTGCTGTTGCTGATGGATTAAGAAGAAACGTGAACTGACTGTAGGTCGGCCCTGCAAATGGAGTAGAAAAGAGTTTAGCACCTGCAATAATTTAACTGTATAGAAATTAATTAGATAAAGGAAAGTTTCATTAACGTAGTGAGAAATGAAAGCGTTGCTCTACCGATTAACAGAATGAAAGTTCTGTCCAAAATAACATTTTGATTTATTATGACTAAACTAAAAATAATAAACAGAACACATGAAACATTTACAATACATTAAACTGGATACTCAAATAAATGCTGTGAAGGTGAAGTTGTCCATAAACTAGATTGTGACATTTATGACCAAGTGGTATGTGGAGCCAATTCCTTGCAACTCAAATCTTAAGAGAAAAACCCAGCCAACCCAACATTAATTGCTGCTACACCAGTGATAACTCAGACAATGAACACCCAAGATACACTCCTGGAAATTGAAATAAGAACACCGTGAATTCATTGTCCCAGGAAGGGGAAACTTTATTGACACATTCCTGGGGTCAGATACATCACATGATCACACTGACAGAACCACAGGCACATAGACACAGGCAACAGAGCATGCACAATGTCGGCACTAGTACAGTGTATATCCACCTTTCGCAGCAATGCAGGCTGCTATTCTCCCATGGAGACGATCGTAGAGATGCTGGATGTAGTCCTGTGGAACGGCTTGCCATGCCATTTCCACCTGGCGCCTCAGTTGGACCAGCGTTCGTGCTGGACGTGCAGACCGCGTGAGACGACGCTTCATCCAGTCCCAAACATGCTCAATGGGGGACAGATCCGGAGATCTTGCTGGCCAGGGTAGTTGACGTACACCTTCTAGAGCACGTTGGGTGGCACGGGATACATGCGGACGTGCATTGTCCTGTTGGAACAGCAAGTTCCCTTGCCGGTCTAGGAATGGTAGAACGATGGGTTCGATGACGGTTTGGATGTACCGTGCACTATTCAGTGTCCCCTCGACGATCACCAGTGGTGTACGGCCAGTGTAGGAGATCGCTCCCCACACCATGATGCCGGGTGTTGGCCCTGTGTGCCTCGGTCGTATGCAGTCCTGATTGTGGCGCTCACCTGCACGGCGCCAAACACGCATACGACCATCATTGGCACCAAGGCAGAAGCGACTCTCATCGCTGAAGACGACACGTCTCCATTCGTCCCTCCATTCACGCCTGTCGCGACACCACTGGAGGCGGGCTGCACGATGTTGGGGCGTGAGCGGAAGACGGCCTAACGGTGTGCGGGACCGTAGCCCAGCTTCATGGAGACGGTTGCGAATGGTCCTCGCCGATACCCCAGGAGCAACAGTGTCCCTAATTTGCTGGGAAGTGGCGGTGCGGTCCCCTACAGCACTGCGTAGGATCCTACAGTCTTGGCATGCATCCGTGCGTCGCTGCGGTCCGATCCCAGGTCGACGGGCACGTGCACCTTCCGCCGACCACTGGCGACAACATCGATGTACTTGGAGACCTCACGACCCACGTGTTGAGCAATTCGGCGGTACGTCCACCCGGCCTCCCGCATGCCCACTATACGCCCTCGCTCAAAGTCCGTCAACTGCACATACGGTTCACGTCCACGCTTTCGCGGCATGCTACCAGTGTTAAAGACTGCGATGGAGCTCCGTATGGCACGGCAAACTGGCTGACACTGACGGCGGCGGTGCACAAATGCTGCGCAGCTAGCGCCATTCGACGGCCAACACCGCGGTTCCTGGTGTGTCCGCTGTGCCGTGCGTGTGATCATTGCTTGTACAGCCCTCTCGCAGTGTCCGGAGCAAGTATGGTGGGTCTGACACACCGGTGTCAATGTGTTCTTTTTTCCATTTCCAGGAGTGTAGAACAAAGTTAGAAAAGACGAACAGGCGCGCTCTGCTGAACTCTGATTATCACCTAGCAAAATTCCCTGACTTGCCGGTGCTGCGGACATACATTACCAAGCTGTCATCTTAACTGCAAGGACACGATCTGGCATACCGGAGGCAATGGCTGGTTGCTTAGACGTCCCGTCGTGGTGATGAAAATGTCGCGAGTATAGCCCGAAACAAATTCTCCTGGTCTGGTTGTTCCAGACTAAAGACTTCCTGGCAACACAAATACGCCTCTGAGGGAGACGAAGAAGGCTCACTACACAATCACTGACAGTACAGTGAGTGATTTTAACAAGAGAAGTCACACAGTAACTCCGGTACAGCCAACTTTAGCCAAAACTGCTCAAGACGGACAACATAGAATGCTCAATTGCCAACTGTACTCGGAAAGTTACGTTGAAGTCCAAACTTCAGCAACTTCGTCAAACAGTTACAATTAAATGAAAGTATATTAGACAGTCAACGGAAGGCAGGCTGTCCAGAGCAGCGAGAGCTCAGTCTTGTAACCTACTCCAACCAAAAGGCGAGAGCCGACTCTCTCAAGAGCACCCGTACAAACCGAACACAGAACATTCCCACCCCTACGACAGTGGCTGTGGTTAAAACGTGCCAATCAACAACTCGAAAACCGGCGGAAAATTCCACTCTATTGCCGACGCGCTACTATTCCACCAATGGAGATACTTGGCGCCAATTTCTGCGCTAATTTTGCTACGTCACGGAGCTATCCCCTGAACAAGCCAATCACAGTTATGAGTTTGCAGAAAACGACGGAATTTGCCCGCCAAGACTCCCTGGGAACACAGATCATTCCCACGCCTCGCTGGTAGCCCGCCAGAGAGTGTTTTCACTAAGTTCCTGCGAAGTAACGGAATCTCTAGCCCAGCCGATCCGTCAGGCCCCTGTGGGCGTGTCGCCCCCGCTCTTATGACAATGTCGGCGTCTGGAAAGCATCCAATCGACTCCCCAACACCCGTCGGCTTAACCCTTTCAAGATCAGAAGAACCCGCTTATCACCAGACCACCCAGGTGACGAGAGGCGCTGCGTGGTAAGTCCGTATGTGAAGGAATAGAACTTTTCACTGCATGAAATTCCAGAGGAAAATCGAATTACTTAGAGTAAGATAGAAATATGAGAGGGGGCTCATGCCACTTCTCAAATGTAAACAAAAAGGGTTCCGCATCCCTCAGAGACACTAAATACATGCATGTAATAATTTTGTGTTTCCATGTACTCTCTTGTTTAATCCTTTTTTTTGCCATTTATTCGAAGGTAGTGCAAAGGGATTTCAGTGTAGCAACAAACATTTTCACTGGATCAGTTCCATTTAATGGAAAGAGTAATAATATTTTGCTTTGTTTAACGTTTTCAGTTGAATCCCAGTCTTGTATTACTCTGAAGTGACTATTTTTTTTTTGATGGTAAGTGAATATCAAACCTAATGATAGCGTGTAACTGAAAATGTATTGGTAATTCAGAAATATGTCAACCACTTCTGGTGATCCGATATAATGGCCGTTCACAAAATTGCTCACATAATCAATTTGAACTTCATTCCCATATATTTTGCATTGCACTGTCATATCATTTACATACACATTTATAAATATTGTAAACAGTTTTAACTGTAATTCGAACTTCATCATTCACTTGGCAATTAAATTTTGCAACTACATATGGATTCTATGGTACTATGTAATGGTAGTCCAGTGATTTTCCTCAAACATTAACGCCTATACTATTATCATGCCATCTGTACAATGGATATCCATTAAATGATTGCCATAAGATTTCACTGAAATCTTTAGGAAATTCTTTTGTGCATTTATCATCTCTCCTACAAACAGAAGTTTGATTATGTTCACCACACTGTCTATGTGTCATATGTTTTGCAACATATTCATATAGTTAATGGTGTGTTTGAATTTCTTGAATTTCTGCACTTTATCAATATCAACAATTTCAAGTATTTTGTCGATTTCACATAAGTGATTAACCCTATTTTTAAAATTCTATTGCATAAATGATTGTGTCAACTTTAACAAAAATACTTATTGTTAACAATTTCTGGGGAATTAGGATTGGAAGGCATTATAACAAATAAAGGTTTCCTGAATTGTTGAGCAATGGACGCTGTGTCAAATAATTCTGATACATAACACCTTGGAGAATCATTAAATGAAGATTGTAAAATAGCTCTCCTTCCAATATTTTACATTAACATTTTCATTTCGTTCTAAATGACTGCATAAGCTATTATAAATTTCTGCCCACAGAAAAGAATGATTTTGCCTTACAAAATGGAATCCTGTATCTTCAGTATGTAAAAATATCTCAACAGTCTGCTGTAAAAATAATTTATGTGATTGATGTTAGAGGCTAAAATCATTTCTGCTTGCAAGATGATAGCATGCAATTGCAATGTAGTAACTTTATGACTAGGCAATCTCACAGTGGATGCATTTGGTGTATTAAGTAATGAATGAACATGGTCACCCAATATCTCTGATAGGAAAGAGTGATGCATGGTAAAGGATCCAGTGACAAATCTAAAGCCAAGATATTTTGGGCTGTACAAGTGTTTGGACTGAACAACCGCATGTAGTCATTGGATATAAATATTGTTGTGTATCTTAAAGTGATACACTCCACATAAAACTGTCTTAAATTTTAGCCTCATAACTAACCATAGCCAATGCTGCATTATAACTACAAATATTATTGAAATACTTCTTTAATTTATCTTTAATTGTACAGTCATTTGAAGTGAGTCATGGATAAAGTGCATTGAAGTATAAATTTTGAGTTAGTGGTTACAAATTTACTTTTTATTGTGACTAAACAATATGAATGCCATTGATCAACAAAAGCAAACTCAGATACAAAATGTTCTGATTACAAAACCTGCACTGTAAATTTATCCAACCATATAATTCTCAAAATTATTTGGAATTACGTTTCATGCACATTTAAATGCATCTTTCAATATAACAATGAAGTTATTATTGGTGTCCACGTTCTTCATTTTACTTTATCTGCACAAAAAATTTGGCGCTCCAGCTCTTCAACTTCCAATCCAACACATTAGTCTCCTTCTTCAAGGCAACAAATATAGTTACCATTTAAGAAGGAAAGTTGAAGCTATTCAGAATGAAGAAACTGAATATTAGAAACTTACTTCAGATTTTATAGAACCCAGTGCAAATGATCATAAAGTTAGTTCCATTTATTCTTTGACAAAGCTAAGTGAAAAAAAAAGATGACAATAAACAACATTAAGTACAGACTGTGTTGCCCCTCTAAATGCTTCATTACTATGATGTTTTGTTTTCACAGACAACTGGACTTCCTAACATCTGCATCCACTGGATGTAATGTATCGTTTCTGCCCTTAAACAATTTACTCAGATCTTACACTTGCTTGCAGTCCACATCAAATTCGCCTGGGATTTGCCTTAATTGTCCATTGGATGTAATGCAGCGTTCCTGCTCTTAAACAATTTACTCAAATCCTACACTTGCTTGCAGTCCACATCAAATTCGCCTGGGATTTGCCTTAATTGTCTAATATGCTGGAACTTATACTGGGGTTTATCAATATCAATGTTTACTCAAAAGAATTCATCGTTTATTACTCATTTTTTAAAGGCATCACTAATTTTCTTATCATCAGAGCTTCTGTTGTGCCGTTTGCTAGAGGTGGAAGATCTTATTCTAATTTACATGTTCCAGAAGGATGCTGAAATCTAAGTGGCACAATAACATTAGAAATCGGAATTTTCTCTGCAGAATAGGTGAAGAAAGGGATAAAGGGAAATCACTGTCTGGAAGGAAGGATCGGATTGATAGGACATGTGTTGGAAGTCATTATAGGGGTGACATAGATTGGAACATTTTCGTCAAATGCTAGTCTGAGATGAAGGCGTTGGCACAAGAAAGGAATTCATGTTGGCCAGCGACAAACCAATCAGGCGCCTGGCGAAAAAATCTTAGAATGCTTAGTTGTTAAAAATATTAACAAACTGATTCGTCGAGTTATCCTCTTTGTAAGAGGCGGAACCTCTCTTGATTGACAATTAGCAATGTTGTGTCTGACTTAAGAATGATTAATATCTGTAAACTATTTGTCAATGTCACTTCGTATTTTGCGGAGATAAAGTGTGGTAAATACGTAAAGGGAACTTTGAAACGAGAAAGATATTTTGCGAAATGATTGTGTACTGAAGATTAATCACAAATATCTTTGATGTCAATGTTTAACTTCTATGAAACGAGAGAGAAACAGTACTGCTTGTATATGACGTAAAACGGTTTACTGGCGTAGTCGAAAAGTGAACGACTTCTATGGATGGGAAACAAAAATACTGTAAGACCATTGGTTTTTTCTCATGTCAGGTCATACATCCTGGCAGGGAACACCATTTGTAAGATTTCATTATTTTTTCACGGTAAGCCAATTGTAAACTAGTATGTTAATAGTATTAACTTTTCTCATTGTAATATCCTTACAAGGTAAACCAGTTGCAAGGTGACATTAAATTTTATATTGAATGATTTAATTAATTCTGGCGGGGTAAACCAACAGAAAAAGTACAGTCCTGAAAGCATGCAATATTACATCCGAGAACATTAATGTAGCTGAACTGTTTTTTATAGGAAGGAATCAACTGTGCCCTGCACATGTCAGTGCTGTTTATATAACATACAAACCTATATGAATATATTAAGAAAAAAAAAAAAAAAAACACGATGCACCACTGTCCGTAAGCGATCTTTTCCTGAATTGTCACTTTGGCTGGAGAGACCAATGCGTTCTCTACATTCCTCCAACAATCATTTCTGTTCCTGACTTTCGTGGTCCATTCTTCTTTTCTCAGGCCCATCGCCAAGGTATCCCTGTTGATATCATCCTTCCACTTTGTCTGTAGCCCTCCTCAGCCCTTTCTGCTTTCCATGGCTCCTGAGAATGCTGTTCATGATAGTCTCTCCTCTCCCATCCTAATTAGGTGTCCTACCATGTCAATCTTCTTTTCTCATCCTTTGGGCAATATCAGCTTGTGATTGGGCCTATAGGTTTACCAGTTCCTAATTTTTAATACCCTCCATTCCTGTAGCTGTGTGTCCTTTTCGAGGTCAAATATTTTGCTTAATATCTTTCTCTAGAAGACCAACAGTATTTATTCGTCTTTTTTCCTTAATGTACATGTTTCACAGCCATCTAGAACTTCCGGCAGGCCTACACATGGTGTAATCTGAGTTTAAAATTTCTCGAAACTGTTCTACTGCACAGCACATCCCATAATCTAAAATATGCTCTGTTTGCCGCTACTACGATCTTTGCCTTATCTCAATTTCCACTACATTCTGCTCGCTAAAAATGCTTCCCTGCCGCCGTTGGATTAGCAGCTGATAGCAGCAAGTCGTATACTCTTAGCTCACTTATTTGTTACATAGTTTAATTCTTAATTTCTTTGCGTGTTTTTGGGTACTTGCATTGTTTAATTCATAAATTTCGTGCATATTATAGTATTTGAGAGTTGTAGCATCGCGCTTTAGTACCTGATTAGTGTAAATTCGCGTAGTCTCCTTCTGCCGCCGAGCAGTGTGTCAGCAGTGCGCAAGTAGCAGCATTGCTGCATTTACTAGGTAATCTTGTATTTCAATAACCGTTTAACTTTTGTGTCAAATTGTTTGTGCTCTCTGTAGATTAGTTCAGATGATCTTTGCACAACAGTATTTAGCATGGATAGGGATTGCGACTGCTGTGTTCGGATGCGGGCTGAGTTGGCATCCCTTCGCTCCCAGCTTCAGGCAGTGTTGGCTTCGGTCACACAGCTTGAGGCTGTTGCCAATGGGCATCACTGTGGCGGTCCGGATGGGGGTTTGTTGGGGACGGCCAGCTCGTCCCACGCATCCCCCGATCGGACTACGACTGTGGTTGCCCGGGATACTGGCCACATTGAGGCTGACCCCTCAACCGTGGTAGACTGGGAGGTCGTCTCGAGGTGTGGTAGGGGGCGAAAGACATTCTGGAGGGCTGAACAGAAGGCCTCTCCAATTTGTCTGACGAACCGGTTTCAGCCTCCCGGTTTCAGCCTCCGTCTCCGGCTGATACTGATCTTCGGCCGGACATGGCTGCTTGTCCTATTCCAGAGATTGCCCCTCAGTCTGCAAGATCCGGGTGGTCGCAGAGGGCTTACTGGTAGTTGGGAGCGGCACCAATGATGTGTGTCGCTATGGATCCGAGGAAATCCTCTCTGGCTTCCGGCGGCTATCTGATTTGGTGAAGACTGCCAGTCTCGCTAGCGGGATGAAAGCAGAGCTCACCATCTGCAGCATCGTCAACAGGACTGACTGCGGACCTTTGGTACAGAGTCGAGTGGAGGATCTGAATCAGAGGCTGAGACGGTTCTGCGACCGTGTGGGCTGTAGATTCCTCGACTTGCGCCATAGGGTGGTAGGGTTTCGGGTTCTGCTGGATAGGTCAGGAGTCCATTACACACATCAGGCTGCTACACGGGTAGCAGGGGTTGTGTGGCGTGGCCTGGGGCGGTAAGGTGGCCTAGGGCAAGTACAGAAAGGGCAACAGCCTCAAAGCGTGCGGGGCAAAGTCAGGACATGCGGGGACCAAGCAGTAATCGGTATTGTAATTGTAAACTGTCGAAGCTGCGTTGGTAAAGTACAGGAACTTCAAGCGCTGATAGAAAGCACCGAAGCTGAAATCGTTATAGGTACGGAAAGCTGGCTGAAGCCAGAGATAAATTCTGCCGAAATTTTTACAAAGGCACAGACGGTGTTTAGAAAGGATAGATTGCATGCAACCGGTGGTGGCGTGTTTGTCGCTGTTAGTAGTAGTTTATCCTTTAGTGAAGTAGAAGTGAATAGTCCCTGTGAATTATTATGGGTGGAGGTTACACTCAACAACCGAGCTAGGTTAATAATTGGCTCCTTTTACCGACCTCCCGACTCAGCAGTATTAGTGGCAAAACAACTGAGAGAAAATCTGGAATACATTTCACATAAATTTTCTCAGCATGTTATAGTCTTACGTGGAGATTTCAATTTACCAGATATAGACTGGGACACTCAGATGTTTAGGACGGGTGGTAGGGACAGAGCATCGAGTGACATTATACTGAGTGCACTATCTGAAAATTACCTCGGGCAATTAAACGGAGAACCGACTCATGGAGATAACATCTTGGACCTACTGATAACAAACAGACCCGAACTTTTCGACTCTGTAAGCGCAGAACAGGGAATCAGTGACCATAAGGCCGTTGCAGCATCCCTGAATATGGAAGTAAATAGGAATATAAAAAAAGGGAGGAAGATTTATCTGTTTAGGAAGAGTAATAGAATTCAGACTACCTAACAGATCAAAACGAAAATTTCTGTTCCGACACTGACAATGTTGAGTGTTTATGGAAAAAGTTCAAGGCAAGCGTAAAATGCGTTTTAGACAGGTACGTGCCGAGTAAAACTGTGAGGGACGGGAAAAACCCACCGTGGTTCGACAACAAAGTTAGGAAACTACTGCGAAAGCAGAGAGAGCTTCACTGCAAGTTTAAATGCAGGCAAAACCTCTCAGACGAACAGAAGCTAAACGATGTCAAAGTTGGCGTAAGGAGGGTATGCGTGAAGCGGTCAGTGAATTTGAAAGTAAAATTCTATGTACCGACTTGACAGAAAATCCTAGGAAGTTCTGGTCTTACGTTAAATCAGTAAGAGGCTCGAAAAACATATCAAGACACTCTGGGATGATGATGGCATTGAAACAGAGGATGACATGCGTAAAGCTGAAATACTAAACACCTTTTTCCAAAGCTGTTTCACAGAGGAAGACCGCACTGCAGTTCCTTCTCTAAATCCTCGCACAAACGAAAAAATGGCTGACATAGAAATAAGTGTCTAAGGAATAGAAATGCAACTGAAATCACTCAACAGAGGAAAGTCCACTGGACCTGACGGGATACCAATTGGAGTCTACACAGAGTACGCGAAAGAACTTGCCCCCCTTCTAACAGTCGTGAACCGCAAGTCTCTAGAGGAACGGAAGGTTGCAAATGATTGGAAAAGAGCACAGGTAGTCCCAGCCTTCAAGATGGGTCGTCGAGCAGATGCGCAAAACTATAGACCTATATCTCTGACATCGATCTGTTTTAGAATTTTAGAACATGTTTTTTTGCTCGCGTATCATGTCATTTCTGGAAACCCAGAATCTACTCTGTAGGAATCAACATGGATTCCGGAAACAGCGATCGTGTGAGACCCAACTCGCTTTATTTGTTCATGAGACCCAGAAAATATTAGATACAGGCTCCCAGGTAGATGCTATTTTCCTTGACTTCCGGAAGGCGTGCGATACAGTTCCGCACTGTCGCCTGATAAACAAAGTAAGAGCCTACGGAATATCAGACCAGCTGTGTGGCTGGATTGAAGAGTATTTAGCAAACAGAACACAGCATGTTGTTATCAATGGAGAGACGTCTACAGACGTTAAACTAACCTCTGGCGTGCCACAGAGGAGTGTTATGGGACCATTGCTTTTCACAATATATATAAATGACCTAGTAGATAGTGTCGGAAGTTCCATGCGGCTTTACGCGGATGATGCTGTAATAGACAGAGAAGTTGCAGCATCAGAAAATTGCAGCGAAATACAGGAAGATCTGCAGCAGATAGGCACTTTGTGCAGGGAGTGGCAACTGACCCTTAACATAGACAAATGTAATGTATTGCGAATACATAGAAAGAAGGATCCTTTATTGTATGATTATATGATAGCGGAACAAACACTGGTAGCAGTTACTTCTGTAAAATATCTGGAAGTATGCGTGCGGAGCGATTTGAAGTGGAATGATGATATAAAATTAATTGTTGGTAAGGCGGGTGCCAGGTTGAGATTCATTGGGAGAGTCCTTAGAAAATGTAGTCCATCAACAAAGGAGTTGGCTTACAAAACACTCCTTCGACCTATACTTGAATATTGTTCATCAGTGTGAGATCCGTACCAGGTCGGGTTGTAGGAGGAAATAGAGAAGATACAAAGAAGAGCGTCGCGTTTCGTCACAGGGTTATTTGGTAAGCGTGATAGCGTTACGGAGATGTATAGCAAACTCCAGTGGCTGACTCTGCAAGAGAGGCGCTCTGCATCGCGGTGTAGCTTGCTGTCCAGGTTTCGAGAGGGTGCGTTTCTGGATGAGGTATCGAATATATTGCTTCCCCCTGCTTATACCTCCCGAGGAGATCACGAATGTAAAATTAGAGAGATTCGAGCGCGCACGGAGGCTTTCCGGAAGTCGTTCTTCCCGCGAACCATACGCGACTGGAACAGGAAAGGTAGGTAATGACAGTGGCACGTAAAGTGCCCTCCGCCACACACCGTTGGGTGGCTTGCGCAGTATAAATGTAGATGTAGATGTGTAGACGTAGTTATATAAATATGTCTAGTCTTTTAAAGCTACTTCATCAACTGTCAATGGAGTACCATCATTAGGTGCTTTGCACACGATCTTGACCTCAGTTTTTTCCTCATGAATTCGTGAACCTGCTTTTCTCGCAATATTTCTGTAAGAACTTGTCAAGAGCTGCAAGATCTCTTTGCTATCAGTTATTAGAACGTCATCCGCATATGCATGGCTTATTCTAGCTTGGTCTGATGTTTGGTGTTCTCTATCTATCTTTCATAAAATTAAAAAGGATTCAAGATAATGTGTCTCCTTGTCTGAGACCAGTTCTGTCTTCAAAACGCTCTGAGCTCCTGTGGCGCTATTTGCTCTGCAATAGGAGCCCTCTAAGCACTTTCGTGCTAGATGTATTAATTTTTGTGGACAGTGGTTGCTGATTGTGCGCTAGTCTAGGCTGTCTAAGCTTTTTAGAAGTCAATAAATCTCATCTGATTATCAACGTTATGTTGCCAACCTTTCTAGGTTACCTGCAAGAGCGTAAAAAATTGGTCTGTAGTTGACCTTTTCCTTCTGAGACGACACTGATTATCCCTTATAATTTCTTCTGCAACTGGGATCACTCTCTTCAGTAAAAACTGAGATAAAGTTTTGTAGATTACCCTAAGGGGTGCAATCTCTCTATAAGTATTTAAAGAGGTATAACCATATTGATTCAGGATATGAAGAGACGCTGCCTGATTCTGTATCATGTGATCACTAGATGCACTGTTTCTGGACTTACCTTGTGGGACTGAAAATGACAGGTGGTTAAAAGATTTACCTATGTGACTAAGTATATACAAGACATCTGGAAAGAATAGTTCAGTGAAATAGCATCATGTGCATTTTCCGATGTTGTAGGCTTATGAAAACATGGAATTTGTCGTTAGTGACGCATAAATGGGAATAGATTTAGGGGAAAGTCATTCACACCGGGACGTGGACAGTTTTAGTTTCCAAACACGTGTTGGTATCATTTTAAGAATAGTCTGACTTATAAGGTGGACTCGTAAATTAACACTCTACAAAACCTCATCAGGACCCGAAAGCAGACTAGCAATGGGGATATTAAGAGGAGACAACGTACGTTACTCATGAAACATTAACGTAAGGCGGCAAAGAAACACTTATAACGCTATTATTACATGTGAACATCAGTTTCACAAAGAAACTCAGTTATCCAGACATATTTCTCAAGACTTGAAGGTAACGATCGATAGGCAACTACTAAACCATGTAAGCGACTTGATTCCAACGAAGAGAAGCTACACTACTAGCCATTAAAACTGCTACACAACGAAGAAGACGTGCTACAGACGCGAAATTTAACCGACAGGAAGAAGATGCTGTGATAAGCTAATGATTAGCTTTTAGAGCATTCACACAAGGTTGGCGCCGGTGGCGACACCTACAACGTGCTGACATGAGGAAAGTTTCCAACCGATTTCTCACACACAAACAGCAGTAGACCGGCGTTGCCTGGTGAAACGTTGTTGTGATGCCTCGTGTAAGGAGGAGAATGCGTACCATCACGTTTCCGACTTTGATAAAGATCGGATTGTAGCCTATCGCGATTGCGGTTTATCGTATCGCGACATTGCTGCTCGCGTTGGTACAGATCCAATGACTGTTAGCAGAATATGGAATCGGTGGGTTCAGGAGGGTAATACGGATCGCCGTGCTGGGTCCCAACGGCCTCGTATCACTAGCAGTCGAGATGACAGGCATCTTATCCGCATGGCTATAACGGATCGTGCAGCCACGTCTCGATCCCTGAGTCAACAGATGGGGACGTTTGCAAGACAACAACCATCTGCACGAACAGTTCGACGACTTATGCAGCAGCATGGACTATCATCTCGGAGACCATGGCTGCGGTTACCCTTGACACTGCATCACAGACAGGAGCGCCTGCAGTGCTGTACTCAACGACGAAGCCGGGTGCACGAATGGAAAGACGTCATTTTTTGGGCTGAATCCAGGCTCTGTTTTCAGCGTCATGATGGTCGCATCCGTGTTTGGTGACATCGCGCTGAACGCACATTGGAAGCGTGTGTTCGTGATCGCCATACTGGCGTATCACCTGGCCTGTTGGTATGGGGGTGCCATTAGTTACACGTCTCGGTCACCTCTTGTTCGCATTGACGGCTCTTTGAACAGTGGACGTTACATTTCAGATGTGTTATGAGCCGTGGCTCTACCCTTCATTCGATCCCTGCGAAACCCTACATTTCAGCAGGATAATGCACGACCGCATGTTGCAGGTCCTGCACGGGCCTTTCTGTGTACAGAAAGTGTTGGACTGCTGCCCTGTCCAGCACATTCTCCAGATCTCTCACCAATTGAAAACGTCTGGTCAATGGTGGCTGAGCCCGTCACAATACACCAGCCACTACTCTTGATGAACTGTGGTATCGTGTTGAAGCTGCATGGGCAGCTGTACCTGTACACGCCATCCAAGCTCTGTTTGACTCAATGCCCAGGCGTATGAAGGCCGTGTTTACGGCCAGAGGTGGTTGTTCTGGGTACTGATTTCTCAGGATCTATGCACCCAAATTGCGTGAAAATGGCCGGCCGGGATGACCGAGCGCTCTAGGCGCTACAGTCTGGAACCGCGCGACCACTTTGGTCGCAGGTTCGAATCCTGTCTTGGGCATGGATGTGTGTGATGTCCTTAGGTTAGTTAGGTTTAATTAGTTCTAAGTTATAGGGGACTGATGACCTTAGAAGTTAAGTCCCATAGTGCTCAGAGCCATTTTAACCATTTTTTGCGTGAAAATGTAATCACATGTCAGATCTAGTATAATATAGTTGTCCAATGAATACCCTTTTATCATCTGCATTTCTTCTTGGTGTAGCAATTTTAATGGCCAGTAGTGTATAAAAGTGTCAACGGCCTTGCCGCAGTGGTAACACCGGTTCCCGTCAGATCACCAGAGTTAAGCGCTGTCGTGCTGGGCTAGCACTTGGATGGATGACCATCCGGTCTGCCAAGCGCTGTTGGCAAGTGGGGTGCACTCAACCCTCGTGAGGCAAATTGAGGAGCTAGTTGACTGAGAAGTAGCGGCTCCAGTCTCGGAAACTGACATACGGCTGGGAGAGCTGTGTGCTGACCACATGCCCCTCCGTATCCGCATCCAGTGACGCCTGTGGGCTGAGGATGAGACGGCGGCCAGTCGGCACCGTTGGGCCTCATGGCCTGTTTGGGAGGAGTTTAGTTTAATGTATAAAAGTGTTATATAAGAACGGATGATGAAAGATTGGGCTTGGAACGGCTGAAACACAATACTTGTAGATGCTGTGTGGGTACGAAGTTAAATCCAATTTACAAAATACAGAATTGTGATTCGCGTGAGTTGTCACTAAAATGAATTAATTACTCCGTGTGGAAGAAATATAGAAAGTAGAGTGATGTTAATGCTGAAAATTAGAGTACTAATGTGTTGCCCGGCGCAAAGTCATCATGCGATTTCACTAATTGAAGCAACATGAGGTCCCATTTACATCTATGTCTCCTCCGGTCCGAAAGTCCACCTTAATTGTTAAAGCAAAAACTGGGCGATTCAGATATTCGCTGGCCTAACCCCGGTTGGCCGCAGCATTAAAGAATTCCGCAAGACATTGCTGTCATTCCGCCGCTTGTTAACTTTAACAAGGAACCCCCTGAGTGCGAGGTCGCAAAACCCATTGATTTTTACGGCATTTGACGTCCCCACGTGTTGTGTATCATGCAACCACAATATTGACTGCTGATGGCAACAGGGGACGGGAGTGGACGTATCGAATGATGCACACAGCATGCGGCTATGGAGCGTAGTTGAACTGCTTAGTCGACGAATAACTCACAACAGTGCTAGTGGTATTGATACAGAACAGAGCAATATTAAAGATAAACAACACAGACATTGCATTATACGATGGTGAGTCAAATGAAAACCTTAAATTTGTAATAACAAATCGAAATTTCGCTCCGTTGTCCTGTAAGTTGGTAAGCGTGCTATAAACAGCGTGCAGAATGGCCTGTAGGTGGCAGCATAGTGCAGATGCACACATACTGTCGCAGTATCAGTATAAAGATGGCCACCCCACTTGCAACTTGCACCAGGGAAGAACAGCGTTCTGTTATTCGGTTTTTGCGTAGTGAATGTGTGAAACATATTGAAATTCATCGACGAATGAAAATTCAGTACGGTGATGCATGTTTGTCACAGCAGCAAGTCTACGAATGGAGTAGGAAGTTCGCAAATGGTGTGACTTCAGTGGAAGATGCTCCTCGTCCAGGTCAGGCACAACGAGTTGTGACTCGACAGAACATTGCAGCAGTTGAAGCCATAGTGAAGGAAAACCGCTGAGTGGCACTCAACGACATTCCAGCATCTTTACAGGTTAGTCATGGGTCAGCGCACCACATTGTGCATGGTGTGCTCCAGTTTCACAAAGTGTGTGCAAGATGGATGCCACGGCAGTGACTCTGAAATGAGAGAACCACGTGTTAATGCTTGTGAAGAACTTCTTCGGCGATTTGAACGAGAAGGTGATGGCTTCCTTGCAAGAATCGTAACTGGGGACGAAACCTGGGTTCACGTCCAAACAACCGGAAACGAAGAGAGCGAGCAAGGAATGGCGCCATTCCTCATCACCAAAACCAAACCGACACACACGGACCGATACCTGCACAAACTGCCAAACCACCACCCGAGCCAGAAAAGAGGCATGATTAGTACGCTCGTAACGAGAGCAGCACGAATATGTGAGCCGCAACACCTCAAACGAGAAATGCAACACCTGGAAACTGTCCTGAGGAGCAATGGGTCCTCCAAAAGTTATATTAGAGCCAAACACTCGGCGAAGTAAGGAACCAGAAAAAGAAATGTCGGGTACGGTCTTTCTGCCATACATTCCCAGAGTGACGGACAGAATCAGCCGTATATTGCGCAAACATGGCGTAAAGACGATTTTCAAACCGACAAGGAAGATCAAAGAGTGTCTTAGATCGGCGAAGGAGAAAAGAGACCCACTTGCAATGGCGGGAATATACCGTATACCATGCACATGCGGAAAAGTATATGTCGGAATGACTGGACGATCCATCAACACCAGGATCAACGAGCATAAGCGACATTGTAGGTTGGGGCAGGTGGAGAAATCGGCCGTGGCATAGCACGCACTCAATGAGACCGACCACGTAATAAAATTCGCCGACACGGAAGTTCTGGCTGTAGAGAAGCATTATCACACGCGCTTGTTCAGAGAAGCTGTAGAAATACAAAAACACGCAAACAGTTTGGACAAGAAAGAGGAAAGCCTTAAGGTCAACGGATCCTGGCTTCCCGTACTGCAGCGAATGACCGTCGCAGGTAGCAAGAGGAGAACCGCACCGGAAATGACCGCGGAGAAGCCCTCGGACGTTGGCGCGCCAGGTACATATAGTCTGCACCCGCGAGCTCGGCTCCAGTTCAGCACCGGCAATGGAGGGTGAAGCTTTGACAATGCCAGCCACTCGTGCTGGCGAAACGTCAGAAAAATCATTAGATGAACGTCGGCCGAAGAACCTGAGACAGAAGCCAATAGGCAGTTTGTCAACAAGTGGCCACGAAAGCCTTAACAATATTGTAAAACTAAAGAAGTTTCGAACAGAACCATTGGCAGGGAAGGTTATGCTGACTCTCTTTTGGGACGAGAAAGGCGTCATTTTGGAGCGTTACATGTCTAGAGGGACAACTGTCACTAGTGCATCGTACACAGATATCCTAAAAAATCATCTCCGGCCTGCGATCAAATCAAAGCGACGTGGATTTCTGTCAGCAGGTGTCCTTTTGCAACATGACAATGCAAGGCCCCACACTGCCCGTACAACAGTTGCAACAATCACAGACCTGCATTTTGAGTGTCTTCCTCATCCACCATACTCACCAGACGTGCCCGAAGTGATTTCCATATGTTTGGACCACTCAAAGACGCCATGGGAGGAAAGAAGTTCCGTTCTGATGAAGAGGTACGCCACGCGGTGCATGAGTGGTTGCGCGGACTACCAAAAGAATTTTTTTCTAAAGGAATTTATGCACTTTGTAAGCGCTGGAGGACTTTCATTGAACGTGGGGTAGATTATGTTGAAAAGTGATACAGCTTTGTACTACTTCTGCACAATAAATAATATTTAAAAATACATATACATATACAACAGTTGTCAAAGTTGACATTTCGTGAGAAGGGAACCCAAGAAATTTCATTTAGTGAGAAAGAAGCGGCAGATGAATTATTAGCGTTTCTGAAAGATGAGTCAGTGGAGTGTGTGATGTCATATACGCTCGACTGCACGTACAATGATGACGATAAGTGCTTAACATATGAAAGTGATAATGAAACAGGTGGCTAGCCATGTAGTTCAGCATCCTTGTCGTACGGAGAGCCGCAGATCCCGTCTCCAGTGAAACGTAGTAAAGAACAATCGTTGTCCAAGGAGCGGGTGCTAAACATAATGACGTACATGGAAGATCATCCTCAGCAAAGTAAAAAAACAAATATTAACAGATTTAGAATAAGCCCGTACCAATATGTCCCTGTATAGTATAAGAAAAACTTCAGATATTCAACGGAGGACAAGGCGCATTTGTTACAGAAACTGTTGTTGGCGCGTTTCAAGGGTCCCCTACACAATTTACATGGTGTGCGTGATAGTGACCTACTAAGATATACACATCAAAGTGCACGCGACATAGATTACAGTGAAATTAGAATTATATACACTACTGGCCATTAAAAATGCTACGGCAAGAAGAAATGCAGATGATAAACGGGTATTCATTGGACAATGTGATTACATTTTCACGCAGTTTGGGTGCATAGATCCTGAGAAATCAGTACCCAGAACAACCACCTCTGGCCGTAAAAGCGGGCTTGATACCCCTGGGCATTGAGTCAAACAGAGCTTGGATGGCATGTACAGGTACAGCTGCCCATGCAGCTTCAATACGATACCACAGTTCATCAAGACGAGCCAGTTGCTCGGCCACCATTGACCAGACGTTTTCAATTGGTGAGAGATCTGGAGAATGTGCTGGCCAGGGCAGCAGTCGAACATTTTCTGTATCCAGAAAGGCCTGTACAGGACCTGAAACATGCGGTCGTGCATTATCCTGCTGAAATGTAGGGTTTCGCAGGGATTGTTGAAGGGCAGAGCCACGGGTCGTAACACATCTGAAATGTAACGTCCACTGTTCAAAGTGCCGTCAATGCGAACAAGAGGTGACTGAGACGTGTAACGAATGGCACCCCATACCACCACGCCGGGTGATACGCCACTATGGCGATGACAAATATACGCTTCCAAAGTGCGTTCACAGCGATGTCGCCAAACACGGATGCGACCATTATGATGCTGTAAACGGAACCTGGATTCAACCGAGAAATGACGTTTTGCCATTCGTGCACCCAGGTTCGCCTCTGAGTACACCATCGCAGGCGCTCCTGTCTGTGATGCAGCGTCAAGGGTAACCGCAGCCATGGTCTCCGAGTTGATAGTCCATGCTGCTGCAAACGTCGTCGAACTGTTCGTGCAGATGGTTGTTGTCTTGCAAACGTCCCCATCTATTGACTCAGGGATCGAGACGTGGCTGCACGATCCGTTACAGCCATGCGGATAAGATGCCTATCATCTCGACTGCTAGTGATACGAGGCCGTTGGGATCCAGCACGGCGTTCCGTATTACCCTCCTGAACCCACCGATTCCATATTCTCCTAACAGTCATTGGATCTCGACCAACGCGAGCAGCAACGTCGCCATACGATAAACCGCAATCGCGATAGGCTACTATTCGACCTTTATCAAAGTCGGAAACGTGATGGTACGCATTTCTCCTCCTTACACGAGGCATCACAACAACGTTTCACCAGGCAACGCCGGTCAACTGCTGTTTGTGTACGAGAAATCCGTTGGAAACTTTCCTCATGTCAGCAAGTTGTAGGTGTCGCCACTGGCGCCAACCTTGTGTGAATGCTCTGAAAAGCTAATCATTAGCATATCACAGCATCTTCTTCCTGTCGGTTTTTGTCGCGTCTGTAGCACGTCATCTTCGTGGTGTTGCAATTTTAATGGCCAGTTGTGTAGTAATACCTTCAGCTACTGAAGGGAGTTGATATTTATCAACGGGGACAGGTGAAAACGTGTGCCATGACCGGAACTCGAACCCGGGATCTCCTGCTTACATGGCAGACGCTCTATCCGTCTGAGCCACCGAGGGCACAGAGGGTAGTGCGACTGCAGGGACTAATTCGCGCACGCCTCCTGCGACACCCACATTCTCACCTTATATGTTAACACTCTACATTTGTCGTGTCCATACCCAACACACTCATTAGACGTGGAAGGCATTCTAACCAAGTCCCGTAAGAGTTCGGGCAATATGTGTGCATCCACACAGAAGAAGGAGGTCATGGCCGGTATTGCCAGAACTATATACTTATATGGATATGACGTCTGTTCTTTCGGACATTTCCGAAAGAACAGACATCATATCCATATAAGTATATAGATCACAACGATTTCAGGGGAAGGAATGGATGGTTGAATGACTTCAAACAGTGCTAAGGAATTGAAAGCAGTAAGATTACGAAATTTCAAACAAAACGTCAACTTGACAGTATACAGCAAACGGCGAAATCGGCTAGAAAATTTGTAGATGAAATACACAAACTTACCCCGTCGTTCAGTAAGAAATTTGTTTTCAGCTCTGACCAATCGGCATTTGAACAGGAAATGCGTATGAAAGGAATCATGGAAATCAGAGGTACCAGGAGAGTTGTATCAAGCTCAACTAACATCAATGCCTTAACGCATTCCTACACAATTATGCTGACTGTTAATCTGGATGGTAAATTGGCGGGAAAGTTATTCATTGTGCTGTGAGATGTTCAAGGTGCTTTGCCGCTAAGATTCTTTCTGGTGTGCGTGACCTTGCAAGGGCAGTAGGAAATATTTACGTCACGGCAAGCTACAGTGGTAAAATGGGCAAGAGAGACCTACAACTATGGTATGAGCACCGCATTCGACCGATAGCTGGTCGAAATAACTTGCTTTAGCTTGATTCTTTGTCTGTGTATGAAGATCATACTCCATTAGAGCAAAGTACTCCTCCTGAAAAATGTGTGACATTGCAGCTCATATTACCTAGAACCATTGGACAAATTCACTCTGTGTATGATTGTTTTTTCCGCGCCTATAAAACATATTATTGCACTATCTGAAGCTACGTCTTTAAGGATAGGCAGTTTCACGATAAGCTGCACATCACAATGGCTCGCGCATTCGGTTATATGCTAACCACATTTCATCAGTTCTCACCACTCAATATGATTCTATATGCATTCTTTAAGAGTGGTTCCTAAATGAACGTCCTGCACGGTTTGTAACTCCCTAGGAATTCGCGCCTTCGATCTTGAAGGTGCAAATCTTTGTGATCACTGTGGCGCGCCATGTTTCATTCGGTCTCCTTGGAGCAAGTTAATGGTTTGTTTTGAACATTTTTTGAATGTCGATGACGTTCATTTTTTGAAGATTGGTCTCTGGACACTCATTTTCTGCCTCCCTCCTGATGCACATGGTGAGTCGTTAGAAGCTAATATTTTTCCTGTAGTAATAGTTAACACATCACGTTCAAATGAGCCTTACTAAAGATTTAACTTGCGACCACGCACTCAAGGGGTTCTTTGTAATATAGTCACACAAGACGTGTAATTAATGTGCTGTGATACTTCCGATTTCTGTAGCTTCATGACACATGACACATGTACGCATCTTTGGAATTTATCGCGCTTAGCAATCTAAACTAAGCAATGAAACCGTGTGAAATGACAGCCACGTTTCCATATTTATCAAATTACGCAGTATTAACAGGTGCAAGAGGAGGAACTAAGGCTGGACAAACGATACTCGCGTTCGAACGGGCTCGAGATTTCCCGATACGCCGCAGCGTTCGATACAGTTCGAGCTTGTTTGAAAGATCACGTGACATTTGACTCGCGCGGCTCGAATGCAAGGGATACATAAGGAAATACTAACTAGCTACAGCTATAAACTATTGCTTTGCTTACGATTTAAAATTTGACAATTTCGTGACACACTGGAGGAAATGGCATTATTTTCGATCACTGCCCAAACTGCTATTGTGTTTCCACAAATTTACGAGTTCTCATACGGTGCCGGTACATGGGGATATATAAACATTTATGCTGATTTTGATATAAAGGTAACGACGAATATGTCCTGCAAAAATATTTATTGACTGAACCCAATACATTATTTTCTTTGTTTGTGAGAGACAGTTATGTTTTACCAAGCAGGTTGGCAATAAGCAATTTAGTCCGTGTTCATATATTAGAATAACAAGTAAAAATGTTACAATATTTTAATCAGTCTGACAACATGACAGGAACATTCAGATCAATCAGTGAAGAAAATTAGTGAAGAATCAAATGCCGAATAAACGAAACATATCGTAATACATTGACTAATTATGTCGCGAGAATGAAGTACGGTGGCACGACCCGGCATTGAAACTGTACCATGAGACGTCACGAGATATTGGGGCAAACACCAAAGCTCCAGAATTGGACAGAATTAGCCTATGACTGCAGTCTTTTATTTATTTGTTAGCTGCCATTGTTACGCATGATCTGTATCCTAAAAGATATTTCAGCCCATGTTTCATAGTTATTTTTATTATTAAAATCCATAGAGCTTTACAAACGCTAAGACTGGTAGTTACGATAACACCAACAAATGTCACTAGATGGCAGGTCGATCAAAAGATCCAACAGAATCCGAGATTTTCCGAACTGTGACGTAAATTGTTCGATCAGTTCGAGGCGTGTTCAAACACAGCTCTACGAGTAACACTGACAGTGAGCAAACAGCAGCGCTGGTGATCATTCTAAAGCAAACTCGTCATTTATTACATCGAAATGGCCATAGTTTTCGCTAGGATAAACGGCAAATGCAATTAGCTCATAAAGTAGTTATGTTGGCACAAGGGCAAAAAACCAAGGAAATATAGAGCCGTATAAACACAATTAGCACCGGTAAATGTTCCAGTATGGAATGTACATGAAAAAGTCATCGCACTGCTATAGACTTTTCATTGCTTCAGAGAGCTCATTTGAAATGCCTTCAAGTCGATGAGACATGCTGAAATAATTTTTAGCTATTTGTTGGAAAAGGACTATTTGAGCAACACCGTGTGAAAGCTACGATGTGGTAATGACTACGTACTAGAAATTCAGCTGTGACGGTACGACGCAGATCATTCAGAGGTAGGAATCTACGTTTGTACCATACTATGAAATGTCTTGGTGAACGTATTTTTAAATTCAGCCCTCGATCACAATATACCTTTACGTAAACTTATTTACCATCATATTTCTGATCCTTTTAACTTTATCATTACATCTACATCATACTCCGCAAGCCACCTAATAGTGTGTGGCGAAGGGTACTTTCGGTCCCACTATTTGATCCCTCCAGTGCTGTTCCACTCGCGAATACTACGTGGGAAGAATGATTGTGGATAAGGCTCTGTATTTGTTCTAATTTCTCGGATTTTCTCCTCGTGGTCAGTACGCGAGATGTATGTGGGGGAACTAATATGTTTTCCTACTCCTCCTGAAAAGTGCTGTCCCGAAATTTCAATAGCAACTCTGTCCGTGATGCACAACGCTTCTCTTGTAGCGAATGCCAACAGAGTTTGTTTAGCATCTTCGTAACGCCCTCTCGTCACCTAAACGAACCCGAGACTAAACGCGACGCACTTCGTTGGATCTTCTTTATCTCCTCATCAGTCCTGCCTGACAGGGCCCCTAGATAGATGAACAATACTCAAGAATCGGGCGAATAAGCGTCATATACGACACTTCTTTCGAGGCTGAGTTACATTTCCTGGTGTCTGCTTAACCCAGTATTGTTTTATATGGTCATTACACTTTAGGTCGCCCTGGATAGTTAGTCCTAGATATTTTACGGCAGACGCTGTCTCCAGATGTTTGTCATCAATAGTGTAGCTGTACAATAGTGGATTTCTTTTCCTATGTACGTGCAATATGTAAAATTTATTTACGTTAAGGGTCAACTGCCAGAGCCTGCACCAATATCAATTATCTGCAACTCGTTCTGTAAATTTTTACTATTTTCTGGCGTTGCTACGTTGGTATAGACAACTGCATCATCTGCGAACAGTCGTAAAGAGCATCTGATGCTTTCTACTAGATCATTTATATATATATATATTGTAAACAGCAGCAGTCCTATCACACTTCCCTGTGGTACTCCGGATTTTACCTTTACATCTGTCGATTTAGTTCCGTTAAGAGCGACGTATTGAGTTCTGCCTGCAAGTAAGTCTTGAATCCAATCGCAAGTCTGCCCCGATACTCCGTAAGCTCGTATTTTTTCATTAAACGGCAGTGCGGGACGGGGTCAAATGCCTTACTGAAATCAAGGAACACGGCTTCAACCTGCGCGCCGTTGTCCACTGCGCTGTGGATCTCATGGAGGAACAGAGCGACCTGAGTTTCGCAGGATCTCTGTTTGCGGCATCCATGTTGGTTTTTGTAGAGGAGATGTTCATTTTCCAAAAAGTCATAATTCTTGAGCATAAAATATGTTCCATGGTTCTACAATAGATTGACGTCTACGATATAGGTCTATAATTGGGTGGATCTGTCTTATTGCCTTCCTTAAAACAGGGAATCACCTGCGCTTTTTTCCAGTCGTTAAGTACCTTTCGTTGCCCAAGCGATCTACGATTAATTACTGCTAGAAGGGGAGCTTATTTTCTTGCAGTGTCTACATATGTCTTTTTAAATTGTTGCTTGTATGTGATGTTAACTGAGACGATTTATGTACAGTACAGACGACAACTATTGCGGCAAAAGTAGGTTATTGTTAAGGACAGGAGGACTTCTTTCGGGTTAGCAGGGTAAAATAGCTTCAGAAACACAGGAAATGGCGCAATGTTACATAGTAACATCACAAAACATAGTACCAAAACTGTAGTAAAGGGCGTTTGGATTGCCATTGTGTGGACTTCTAGTTTTATAAAACCACTCGAACAGAATACTTGTTTGCTTGCAGTGATCTTTGTAATATCTGAGTGTATATTCATGTGGACTGAGAGTGCAGTCATAGAATGTCGAACATTAATAACCGGAAGGTAACGGTAAGGGAAACATGTTTTTTACGTCCTCATACGGTGTGTGAAGGGTTATCAATATCGATTTGTGCGCCCGTTGGAAGATACTGCAGAGATGTTGGATGTTTACCGGGAAACAACGCACAATCCGCTAATTAAAGTCTGTGTGGCACAACATTTAATATCCTGCTGCTCCGGTATCGGTGCAGGATATGTTTTCGATCTCTGTTGTGTCAACACCATAAGCTCCATCCCATCGCTAACACAAAACCGATAATTAATGAGTGCCGCCTTGAAGGAGATCAGATTACACGTTAAAACTTTTGCAAGTTGCTTTTTTGTGAGCACAATTGGCGTCAGAATTATCGCTATAATTATTCTTTCGTTTTTGAAGTCGGAAAATCAAAATCTGTGGTAGTTCAAACAACAAGGGGGACCATATGATGTGCAGAGAAAGAATTGAGGCTCACTACAGTCGGAATTAAAGAAGTTTCTCATCAGACGAGCAGACTGGATCAGCGAAGATGGATGTTCCTCATTTATGAAGTAGCACTTACAAATACATTCCCAGTAAACTAAAACGTTATCTAGAACCGTTTTGAAACATGTTTGTTTCGTCTTTTCTTATAGCGAACAGGTTGCCGACAGCTTTGATACTCTGCAGTTCCCATGCACTTGTGACAATGTCATCGTTTCTGCCTGTCGGCTTCACTCAAGATTACTAGTTACTTATTTCACCTGTACCAATCTTTACGTGTCCTGGCAGTTTTCTGGCCCATCGTTGTCTACAGTGACAAGTTACTAACTACTGGATGACCTGGCATATACGCAGCCAATATCTCTCTTCCTCCGGTACGAATTTGCCGTGAAAGATTTCCCATTTCCTAAATTTTATTACACCTTCTGGTTTAGTAATAACCATTTAGTTACTAGAGGCCCCAAACACATCGAGATTCTTTGGTTTTACAATCCTTGTTCCACTTCAAAAAAGTGGCGTGTGCTTCAAAATAGCAGTTTGAGGGAGCTCATCATTAGTCTTCAGCCAATGTTTATTTGTGAAATTTCTTTTTTTTAAATACATCTCTTTTACCTGTATCAGGCTTTCTTGTTTCTACCGTGTTGTATAGCCCCCTACTTGCTATGCACAGTAACTCCTTCGCTACTCAGTTTTCCAAAGTTTTAACGTTTAGCGTGCTACTAAACACTGTTCTACACATATCAAAAAAAGTTTTTCAACACCTTGGTTTCGAGAGTTCCGGAAACTGTACAGAAAATTGGAATAGAGATCAACATAAACATCATTTCCGCCCTTCTCATTGTTCATAAAAACGAAACATTTCATGTTGTACCACCATACAGTGAGACCTTCAGAGGTGGTGGTCCAGATTGCTGTACACACCGGTACCTCTAATACACAGTGGCACGTCCTCTTGCACTGATGCATCCCTGTATTAGTCGTGGCGTACTATCCATAAGTTCATCAGAGCACTGTTGGTCCAGATTGTCCCACTCCTCAACAGTGATTCGGCGTAGATCCCTCAGAGTCCTTTTCAGTCTATCTCAGGAATGTTCGATAGGTTTCATGTTTGGAGAACATCCTGGCCACTCTAGTCGAGCAATGTTGTTATCCTGAAGGAAGTCATACACAAGATGTGCACGATGGGGGCGCGAGTTATCGTCAGTGAAGACGAGTGCCGCACCAATATTCTGCCGATATGGTTGCACTATCGGTCAGAAGATGGCATTCATGTATCGTACAGCCGTTACGGCGTCTTCCATGACCACCAGCGAGGTACGTCGGCCCCACACAATGCCACCCCAAAACAGCAAGGAACTTCCACCTTGCTGCACTCGCTGGACAGTGTGTCTAAGGCGTTCAGCCTGGCTGGGTTGCCTCCAAACACGCCTCCGACGATTGTCTGGTTGAAGGCATATGCGACACTCATCGGTGAAGAGGACGTGATGCCAATCCTGAGTGATCCGTTCGGCATTTTGTTGGACCCATCTGTACCGCGCTGCGTGGTGTCGTGGTTGCAAAGATGGACCTCGCCATGGACGTCGAGAGTGAAGTTGCGCATCATGCAGCCTATTGCGCACAGTTTGAGTCGTAACACGACGTCCTGTGGCTGCACGAAAAGCGTTATTCAACATGGTGGCGTTGCTGTCAATGGTTCCTCCGAGCCATAATCCGTAGGTAGCGGTCATCCACTGCAGTAGTAGCCCTTGGGCAGCCTGAGCGAGGCATCTCATCGACAGTTCCTGTCTCTCTGTATCTCCTCCATGTACGAACAACATCGCTTTCGTTCACTCCGAGACGCCTGGACACTTTCCCTTGTTGAGAGCCCATCCTGGCACAGAGTGAAAATGCAGACGCGATCTTAGTGACATCTCTGGACAATCAAAGGGACTGTGCCTGTGACTCAATATCCTAAGTCAACGTCTGTCTTTAGGAGTTCTGGGAACGGAGGTGATGCAAACCTTTTTTTGATGTGTGTAATTCTCTTCACCACTTTCGTTTTTGGTCAGTTTATCCTCCAACCGAATTGTACAGGGTCTGTTTATAACCGTTACTCTAAGCTTTTCTTACCTCCCTCAAAGAGATTCTGTTGTGTGCATACCTTATCATTGGCAAAAGTTCCCCGATCACTTTCATTCCCTCGTCCTGAAAGTTTCTTGCATTTTTAGGTCCCTTTCTTGTCCGTGTGCCTGTCTGTTAGACTGTCTATCATACTGTTAACAGACATTTTTCTCAGGAACGAGTAGACATATAAAATTTAAATTTATGTCACATACTAAGCATTGCCGCCTCTTAGCGATGTAAGGAATTCGAATTTCTAAGTCAGTGCAGTCAAAAGATGTGGCCATTTATGCCACATGGTTTGGTTAATAAACGTAAAGATGGTCCGTGATAGGCTATAATGCGATGTTTATTTAATCGTGCGATTAGCTAATTTCGACTAAGCATCATTGTCAAGCACATTTGTAACATCTGTATTTCATGTCATTTTCAAATCACTCTTAACTATATTAGAACAAATAAGCCCTCGGTCACAAATATTAAGTCAAAAATTGACCAGGTTTCGACGCTACTATGAGCGTCGTCTTCAGAATTAAACTAACTGCTCTAAAACATAACAGGTATATAAGACATCAATAAACTAAAGTGTGTACTGACTGGAAAGAGATGCAGTACTTACAAGTCACATTCTAAAAAAAATTAAGCCGGAAAGGCGGCGTCATGAAAAGTTGTAAATAAGATAAGATGACGAGCTGCTAAGGGCTGCTCATACCTGAGTGAACACGGGTGCAACAGTTAGTTTAATTCTGAAGATGACGCTCATAGTAGCGTCGAAACCTCGTCAATTTTTGACTTAAAATTTGTGACCGAGGGCTTATTTGTTCTAATATAATTCTGACTCGGTCACTGAACCTTAGCAGCTATGTTCAAAGTTTCACTCTTAACTAAAAGTAAAAACAAGCCATATTCCTTCATTTTAAGAAAGGTTCAACACTACAGTGACAGTAGTTACCATCTTCTTGTACATAGAACAAAGTTCAGAATACGATCGTAAAAGGTGTCACAGGCAAAATCTCTCAAGATCCTCGATTTCTGGCATGGATGAACTGTCTATGTATAATATTAATTCGTACGGAATCCTGTTACTTCTTCGATTTAAGGACAAATAATTTCTTTCATTTAGTTACTTCGAGTAAGTGCTGCTTCATTGCATCGAGGATATGTCAACATTTACTGACCCCGAACTCATCTCCGTTTAGTTCTTTTACAATATTACACTCGTGTTTCTTAAATGTCATAGCTTGGCACTGAACTGGATTACTCACACGAAATAAGTTTTGTGTGGAAACTAAGATCGAACCTATGTGTATGCTGGGTTACATTTTCGTCTTTTTTACTCGTTCAGTGCTCTGTGGTTGTGAAAATTTGTTTTGTTTCGGAATCTGTCTTTTCTTAAGCCTACGTAACTTCGTATCAGGTTGTGACTTAAGCTAATGTACACCCTGAAAAAAAAACTGTAGTATAAATTTACAGTTTTGAGACGGCTTTATGGGCACATTCCAAAGGACAGGTAAAGAAAAGAGAGAGAGAGAGAGAGAAGTCGATGCTAAATAGATAGATAAAAACGAGGTAGAAAGTGAGCGTTACCACCTCAAGTATCATGAGCCCAAATCAGCAGTGATGAACAAACTCAGAACCATCTTACATAGCAACATGTAATCCAACAGCGTTCCAAATCAAAGTCCAGATCAAGGAAGTGAAAAAATAACGCTATTAAAATCTCGGCATACATATGGTTTCAGGACTGTCCAGTGTGCCCACTGTGCTGGGAACTTATTTCCAGCAGAGCAAACGACCATCCGAACGTGACGTGTTTGCTACAGGCCCTACTAGACCACTACAAGCGCGTGGTCAATCCACATTGTGATCATTTGGCTCCGGTGTCCGAGAGACAGGGCGAATCAACATAGCCATAGACTGCAGCCGTTCACTAATTACACTAAATAGCCAAAGAAACTGATAACACTAGCCTAATATCGTGTGGGGGCCCCAGCGAGCACGCAGAAGGGCCGCAACACGACGTGACATGGACTCGGCTAATGTCTCAAGTAGTGCTGGAGGGAATTGACATCATAGATCGCGCAGGACTGCCCATAAATCCGTAAGAGTAGGGGAGGGTGGAGATCTCTTCTGCACAGCACGTTGCAAGGCATCCTAGATATGCTCATTTATGTTCATATCTTGGGAGACAGGTGGCTGTCGGAAGTGAACCTAGAAGAGTGTTCCTCGAGCCATTCTGTAGCAATTATGGACGTGTGCAGTGTTGCATTCTCCTGCAGGGATTGCCAAAGTCCACCTAATGCACAACGGACATGAGTGAATGCAGGTGATCAGACAGGATGCTTACGTACGTTTCACCTGTCAGAGTCGTATCTAGACGTATCAGGGGTCCCATATCACTCTAACTCCACAAGCCCCACACCATTACAGAGCCTCCACCAGCTTGAACAGTTTCCTGCTGACATGCAGGGTCCATGAATTCATGAGGTTCTCTCCACACGCGTACAAGTCCATCTGCTCGATGCAATTTGAAACGAGACTCGTCCGATCAAGCAACATGTTTCCAGTGATCAACAGTCCAATGTCGATGTTGACTGGCCCAGGTGAGGCGTAAAGCTTTGTGCCCTGCAGTCATCAACTGTACACGAGTGTGCCTTCGGATCCCAAAGCATATATCGATAATGTTTCGTTGAATGGTTCGCACGCTAACACTTGATGGCCTAGAATTAAAATCTACAGCAATTTGCGGAAGGGTTGCACTTCTGTCACGTTGAACGATTCTCTTCAGTCGACGGTGGTCCCATTCTTGCAGGATCTTTTTCCCGCCGCAGCAATGTCGAAAATTTCATGTTTTACCGGATTCCTTATATTCACCATGCACTCGCGAAATGGTCGTACGGGAAAATCCCTACTTCGTCGCTGCCTCCAAGATGCTGTGTTCCATCGCACGTACGCCGACTATTAACACCACGTTCAAACTCACTTAAATCTTAATAAGCTGCAGTTGTAAAGCAGTAACCGATCTAACAACTGCGCCAGACACTTGTCTTATACAGGCGTTGCCGACCACAGCGCCACATTCTGCCGGTTTACTGGTACCCTATGCCAGTTTCTTTGGCGCTTCTATGTACCGGGTGATCAAAAAGTCAGTATAAATTTGAAAACGGAATAAATCACGGAATAATATAGACGGAGAGGTACAAATTGACACACATGCTTGGAATGACATGGGGTTTTATTAGAACCAAAAAAATACAAAAGTTCAAACAATGTCCGATAGATGGCGCTTCATCTGATCAGAAGAGCAATAATTAGCGTAACGAAGTAAGACAAAGCAAAAATGATGTTCTTTACAGGAAATACTCAATATGTCCACCATCATTCCCCAACAATAGCTGTAGTCGAGGAATAATGTTTTGAACAGCATTGTAAAGCATGTCCGGAGTTATGGTGAGGCATTGACGGCGAGTGTTGTCTTTCAGCATCCCTGGAGATGTCGGTCGATCACGATACACTTGCGACTTCAGGTAACCCCAAAGCCAATAATCGCACGGACTGAGGTCTGGGGACCTGGGAGGCCAAGCATGACGAAAGTGGCGGCTGAGCACACGATCATCACCAAACGACGCGCGCACGCGATCTTTCACGCGTCTAGCAATATGGGATGGAGCGCCATCCTGCATAAATATCGTACGCTCCAGCAGATGTTTATCAGCCAGGCTGGGGATGATTCTCTAACATATCGGCGTACCTCTCACCCGTCACGGTAGCAGTTACGTTTTGCTGTCCAGCGCCATCTGTCGGACATTTTGTGAACTTTGTTTTTTTTTTTTTTTTTTGTTCTAATAAAATCCCATGTCATTCAAAGCATGTGTTTCAATTTTTCTCTATCTACATTATTCCGCGGTTTATTAAGTTTTCAAATTTATACTGACTTTTTGATCACCCGGTATATTGCCATCCTCTCCCAGTCTGGTTCCGCATCGTTGGAGTGGAGACATATTAGAGTCTTTCTTCATGGTCGATACATCTGCCGCCTTCTGTTTATACAATGTCTTCACCTGCGTTCCTACATTGCAACAGTGAAATGAAAAATACACAAGCTGAGAAATAACTGCGAGGATAATTTGAAAAGTTCGCAGAATTACCACTTGACGAGAGCGGTAGCGTAACGAGGTTCCCACGTAATAATAGGTTAGCCTTTATGAGTACGTGACGCGTCAGAGCTCTGGCTAGAGATCTGTGTGCGTGCGTCTCTCTGGTGTTACTCCCATGTTGTGTTTTGTGCAGATGGAAAAAATCGGGATTCGAGCAGTGACTAAGTACTTCATAAAGAACAGTATGAAAGCAAAGAAGATTCATGCCAGTTTTCAGTAAACACTGGGATACACAGTTCTTTCACGTTCAGCTGTTATCAAGAGGACAAACGAGTTTAAATTTGGTTGGGGCAGCTTAGGTGCTTACTTGTGTAGTGGTCGGCCAAAATATGTCAAGATCCAAAAAATTATTGCAAAAGTGCATGAAACTGCCTTGGAGGATCGCCTACTGAAAGTGCGAGAAGTCTCCAAAGCCGTACGGATGTCATCTGAACGTGGATTTCATATTTTAGCTGTGGTATTGGAGGTGAGAAAATTATCTGCTAGATGGGTGCTTTGACTCTTACTGCAGGATCAGAAACTCATCAGTAAGGAACTGTCTTAACAATGTTTGCTGGTCTGGAACCGCGCGACCGCTACGGTCGCAGGTTCGAATCCTGCCTCGGGCACGGATGTGTGTGATGTTCTTAGGTTGGTTAGGTTTAAGCAGTTCTATGTTCTAGGGGACTGACGACGTCAGAAGTTAAGTTCCATAGTGCTCAGAGGCATTTCAACCGATGTTTGCTGTTTCCAGAGCAACCAACAAGATTTTTTGAGCCGGTTTGTGACGGCAGGTGAAACTTGAGTTCACTACTACAGCCCTGAGACAAAACAATAGTGAAAACAAACACCTTTTTTTAAATGTGTGAAGTGAGCCAGAGGACTACATTGCATTAAGGCTGGACTTCTGGGATGTCTGGGTATAGGGATTCATTCAAGCTTTATTCAGATGTAGGCAGGGTGGAGGGCTTGTAGCCCACGCCCACAATACAAGTGTCGTTGATTTTCGTTTGTTTCAGTTATTGGAAAGCATCGACGATTGTACGAGGGAACCACACTCGGTGCCACCGTTGTGGAGCCATAGAGCCAGCATAGTCCAGGTGTTGGGCAGTGGGCCTGAGTTTATTGATCCTAATAAGAAGAAGTTTCTGTGTTGCAGATGTAATGTGTTCAGAGCTGCGTAGAATGTTCGGCATGAAGGTCGGCAATCTGGACCCTTCTTGAGCTCCTAAGATAAGCAGAGGCATATGTTTTGAATGACTTGTAGTGACTGAAGAGTGGATGGGCTGGTAGGTACCCACGTGGAGCTGGCATGAAGAAGTTCAGGTAAAACTGTCGCTCAATATAGACGAAGCTTCATTCGAATGTTCATCTGGGCACTCCTCAACAATGGGAACAATTGGTGTAGGCGTTATAATAGTTGAATCATCTTGTTTTGGATATGACGTTTGGAAAGGAGTTTGCTATCCAGGGTCACACCCAAGTATTTTACTTGTTTTATCCAAGCAAGTTCTTGATGATGAAGAAAGAGGACAGTCTTATTTTTGTCGGCGTTGAGACGGATATGATTATCTGATGCCCACTGTTTCGTCAACATGAGTTGACGTTGCAGTCTCCCCACTTCTGCAGTAATCTGCCTGCTACCAGGAAGTAAGGCTGTATCGTCCACAAAGTGAGCTAGGACGACCTGGGGCAGGATGGGTAAGTCGTTAACTTAAACGATGAAAAGAGTTGGGGATAGGACTGAGTCCTGTGGGAGACCTTTCTGCAGGCGTCTAACGCTGCCCTTCGATGTGAAACATTATCTGACGGTGTTGGAAAAAATTGCGAGTTATACGTGGACAGTAGTCAGGCAAGATTTGCAGATTTTGCACTTTGATCAAGAGCTTATCAGTCTACACACGGCCATAAGCTTTTCCTAACTCTAAAAATATGGCTGCTCCGTAACTGGAAACATTCATATTATAGGCAATGCACTCTGTGACTCGCAGTAGTTGAAGTTCAGCTGAAAGTGAAGGCTGGAACGCAGCTTTGTCAGATGTTCAGCCAACAACAGTCGAACGTAAATGTGTAGTGTGGCATAATGGAACAGCATATTATCACCCCTAATTTCGTTGATGATACTTTGAACTGGAAAGGACACACTATTATTAATAATTACTTTATTCTCGTCATTAGAAAATGAGGCTTTTTGGAGTTTTACAAATGGTGTAGTTCAACATGATGGATATCCTGCCCACAATGCTTCAGCAGTAAGACACGGGCTAAATGAATTATTTCCAAATCAGTTGGTAGGAAGATGCAATCGTGTTCAAAGGTATCCAGCACGACAACCAGACATGACGCCATGACATTGAAAAGATGGCAGCCAGTCAAAGAATATTTTAGGGAATTGGTTTAAGAACTTTATTTCAAAGGCCCAGTGGAACCTTTACAAGTTTTCTCCCAGAGTAATTCACGCCGTGCCTACGTGACACAAGTCGCTTGTCTTTCAAAACCGAGGCAGTTCTGTCCAGTTAAAGCTGCTGACAGGAGACGCCCTGAGCCCTCTGCTGAAACTGCTAGCGAATTCACGCCGGTGATATGGATGGAAAGAGGACATCTTCAGGAAGGGAGAGTTGGTGGAAGCCAACTTGGGCAAGGGTGTGGAGAGTGTGAAGATAGAGGGCAGGTGGGACGCAAGAGTATAGGCACGGCAGCGGGATGGGGTGGGAGAGGATGGGAGAGACAAGCGGGTGGGGAAGACCGAGCTTGCGGGAGGTGTAGAGGATTCGTATCCGTCCGAGGAAAAGGAGGAGGTGTGGCAAAGGTATGAAGTTGTAAAGGATCCGCGTGGGGGAGGGGAGAGGGATGCAATAGGCGTGGCGGAGTGCATGGCTTCAAGGATTTGAAGGAACTTATAGTAGGTGGGAGAGGCGGGTATCCAGGCGGGGTGGGGTTTACTGCCCGACGATCGCTCGTTACTAGCGGCTAGTGGTAACCACGGCAGCTGATGATCTGCGTTGGTTGGCGCTGTGTAACTGCTGCTGATGATCAGCTGGAGCTGTCAGAAAATTGTTGAGTGTGGCTCTGCACCCGTATCCGCCTCTGGTGCAGTAATGATCATTTGTGGACTACTTTGAGAAAGAGGAAACAAAATAGTTGCTACTATCAGCGCCCTCTGTGGTAGCTGACAAAGCGGATGGAGCCCACCACTCTTGGAAGGTACTGTGGCAGAATCGTAAATACGTCCCTGTTTGTCAGCGCCATCTGTTTGACGTTAGGTCAAAACTGACTGGCACCTGGCATGAAGAATGCCTGGGTGGTGGTCCCCTCTGAAGCTAATCGCTTTGTATCACGTTGATATGTACACAGAATTCTGTATTCACAAAGAACAAATACAATTTTACCTGTCTTTGATGCAGAATTGTCTGCGATCTTGCAGGCACTGGAGCAGATGAGAGATTCTTCCCGTCCTAAATTTCTTGTCTGTTCCGATTCACTAAGAGCCCTTCACTCTTTGCAACGTTTGTATCCAGCAGATAAAATAGTCCAGACCATCCAGGATGCCCTCCTCCACCTACAGCGATTGGGGAAGGTGGTGGCTTTCTGCTGGGTTCCAGGGCATGTCGGCATTGCTGGGAATGAAAGGGCGGATCTCGCAGCCAAGGAGACGTGTCTCGATCCACAAGTATCTCAGTGTGCTATCCCCCTGCACGCACTCACCTCGCTGTTGAGCTCACGGGTCATGCGTCGGTGGGAGGATGAGTAGCTGGAAGTGACTGACAATAAGCTCCGTCTAGTCAAGCCCACAACGCGTGTGTGGTGTACTTCCTCTCAGCCCCGTCGACGGGACGAGGTTCTCCTCACTCGGCTTCGGATAGGCCACAGCCCTATGACGCATGGCTTCCTGCTCCGGCGGGAGGACCCTCGAATGTTTGGTGCTTGTGGCGTCCAGGTCACTGTGCACCACGTTTTATTCGATTGCGTTTTATTTTCTGACTAGCCAGCGGACCTGCCATCTCTTTTAGGCAACACTCGGACGAATGTGGTTAAAATTTTAAAGTTCTGTGCCATATCAAATGTTTTTACAAAGATTTTAGGGAGAGGATCTTAATTTGCTCACTGTGTGACAAGCTCGCCCATATTTTATGTAAGTGGCCAGCCAATGACAATTTACTGTGGCATTCTTGTTGCTACGTTTTCCCTTTCCTTACGTTCTACTTTCTTATGTCGCATTTTCCTTCTTTTCCTGCCTTCTTTGCGTGTGTGTTTCAGTTTTATTAGATCTGTCCACATTCGTTCCCTTTAATGTGTGCCAGGGCGCTGATGACCTCGACGTTGAGCGCCCGCAAGCCCTAACACACACCAACATTGGTGATTACACAGTTTCTAGTCACATTCATGTCAGCAGCTCGTGGTCTCGCTGTAGCGTTCTCGCTTCCAGAGCACGGGATCCCGTGTTCGATTCCCGGCGGTGTAGGGATCTTCACCTGCCTCGAGATGACTGGGTGTTGTTGTGTCGTCTTCATCGTCGTCATTCATACCCATTACGGTCGGAGGAAGGCAATGGCAAACGATCTCCGCTAGGACCTTGCCTACTACGGCGGTGCGGGTCTCCCGCATCGTCCCCTACGCTCTGTCACGGAGTATGGGACTTCATCATCATCATCATCATCATCAGTCACATTGATGTGGCCACCAGTCAAAAACTTGCACTGACAACTGTGAGTCGTGCAGGAAGAGAGTTGATCAGGTTCCGAAAGGTACCGACAGGGATGTGGAGACACACCGACTCCAGTGCCGTGGCAGCTGCTTCAGATTTCTCGGGTGAGGATCAATGGCGCTAACAGCTCGATCGAGGTAGCCCCACAGATTCTCGGCTGGGTTTTAATCTGATGAGTTTGGTGGCTAATGAGTACGAGAAACTCACTCTGGTGCTCTTCGAATGACGCAAGTACATTGCGACTGGTGTGACATGTTGCATTGTCCTGCTGGTAGGTGCCGTCGTGCAGAGGAGGAAAAAAAATGGTTCAAATGGCTCTGAGCACTATGGGATTTAGCATCTGAGGTTATCAGCCCCTAGAACTTAGAACTACTTAAACTTAACTAACCTAAGGACATCACACACATCCATGCCCCAGGTAGGATTCGAACCTGCGACCGTAGCGGTCACGCGGTTCCAGACTGAAGCGCCTAGAACCGCACGGCCACACCGGCCGGCAGAGGAGAAACAAACTTTGTGTTGGTTGACATGGTACCCAAGGTTAGATTGAAATCTGGTTTCGGAGGACAGAGCGGAACAGGCTGTGGAAAGGGGCCAAGGTCAATTACTGTTAGTTATACAAGAATACACACAACTTTATTACTCAAACCAATGTACAGTTTTCTCCTTAAAATAACCAAGATCAAGTCACGTCGGAGCACCCAAGTAACTTCTCCAGAATAAGTTTGAATGATTGCTTTTAAAACACCAGGAATTAAAGTAACGGCTGAAGCCCTTACTTATGCAAAATTATAATATCTTCTTGGCTAAAGGCGAAAATAATATTTCAGATCAGCTAAGGAATTCTTTAAAAGCCAAGCATTTATAAATTCTGGCTAAAGGCCACATTAAGGAAATTTCAAGTTAATTCTTCGGCTGAAGACCCAGTAAAAAATTTTCTTTACGTAATAAAACAGAGGCTTTAAAGACAAGCTTTTACACAGCACAACCTGAATAAATCTTAATAAAATTTGAAGTATCTTGTCGCCTGAAGGCCCAAACAGTTACTCAAGAATAAATAAAGACAACCTTAAGAGAAACACTTACAGAACATGGCTGAAGGCCATTTCAAGAACTCAAGATAATTAAAGGGAAACCTTACAGACAAGGATTTACGTATTAAAGCCACAGATTCTGAAACAACTCGGCTGAAGGCCTAAATACAGAGCAACAAGAATTTTAAATGAAACACGGTTGAAGGCCTAATCTTAAAGTTGTTACGAAGTTCGGCTGAAGGCCATATACTAAACATAAAACAGACGATATTAATACACGGCTGCAGGCCGTGGTGGCCGAGCGGTCCTAGGCGCTTCAGTCTGGAACCGCGCGACACCTACGGTCGCAGGTTCGAATCCTGCCTCGGGCGTGGGTGTGTGTGATGTCCTTAGATTAGTTAGGTTTAAGTAGTTCTAAGTTCTAGGGGACTGATGACCTCAGAAGTTAAGTCCCATAGTGCTCAGAGCCATTTGAACCATTAATACACGGCTGAAGGCCTGGCACAGTACCTGCGACCAAATAAAATGACAATCACAAACAACAAACAGTGGTGCTAAGAAGTGTTCAGAGGGTCGGCCTGGAGAGGAACCTCTAACCACAGTTTAGGTGAGACCGGCAGCCAAGAGTAACACTGATCGGGTGCCAACACGACCTAGAGACGGCTGAAGAATAAACCAACAGCCTAGTCAGTTCCCTCAATTCCCTTCCACCCGACACAGTCGCTGCTCTATTTCAACCGACCGACTGACTATTCCAGTACGCAGACAGCATTCATCAGCACAGAAGCTACATACGGTCTCACGTAAACACACTTGCACAAGAACTCTTAACAATCGTAAAAGCAATCACTGTGGGACAACGAGGACGAATGAATTCGACACACAAAGAGTTTGCACAAGCGGTCGGCGACCAAATACACGTCGTCCGATGAGGCGACCGACCGAACGACCAGCCCAGATCTTTCCCACTGAAGTTACGTGTGTCGGGAACGGTCGGGCGACTCTTGGCTGTCCGAAGCTGACTGCGTCTCCAACCCGACTGAACTCGATGTCCGGTCAGAATTCGGAGACATGGCGACCCGGGAACACTGGCTCGACCCAACAATGCAGAGGTAACTCTTGCCCATTGGCCACGACATCTCTGAGCAAGAAAGGAACCGACCCACGTCCGGCAAGGTGACCAAGTGACGAGGCCCAGAAACGGTCAAATGACCAAATATACGTCGGCCAATGAGACAAACGGTCGTCCCGCTCCAATCTCCTTCTGTTGGACAGTTCATGTGTGTCGCCAGCGGCCAGCGAGGACTGGCTGTCCTCACCTCACTGGCGCTCCGTCACCGGCTTTACTGCTGCTGCGTCTAGACTGAGCTCCCAACTCGTCTCCAGACACACAACGACTTGGAAATACTCTCGATCGCTCAAGAGATGGTACGACAGTGCACTTATCGATAATCGCTGCTGCTGCCAGTCACGGGCAGGTAAGGCTGGAAGTTAGTGACGTCAGTAAGTGGAATAATAAAACGAGGTGGCAGTACCGTAAGAGAAGATGACAAACAATAAACGGGATGAACACGAGCCGCGCACGGCTGATAACTGCGTACTTCTGTTGATCCATTGTGCCTTTCACAATGACGAGAAAACCCATGGAATGCCACGAAAACATTCTCCAAAGCATAACGCTTCCTCTTCCGGCTCAGACCCTTTGGACGATTGTTGCAGAGTGTTTGCTTTCAGACGTTTCACGACGTGCACGGCATCGGCCATGTCCAATGAAGCATAAAAAGCGATTCACCCGAAAAGGCCACGTGTCGCCGCAGAGTGGACGTCCATTTGCGGCGATGGTGGGAAAATTCCTGTCTTCGTCGCCGATGAAACGCAGGCAGCATAGGTGCGTGAATCAGACGCCTGCTGCAGAGATCCGTAAGCAGTAACGTTCGCTGAACGGTCGTTGAGGAGACACTGTTGGTAGCCCCTTGGTTCCTCTGGACAGTCAGTTGCTGAACGTCTATTCGTCCGTGCAGAATTCCGCAATCGTCGCTCATCCCTGTCATCTATGCTCCTTGGTGTACCACAGTTACCTCGGCACCAGCTTTGGATGGCGCGTGAAACATGGGACTTAGGGAAAGTAGGAAAAGGTGTGAACGGGGCCTAATCAGTTACCGTTAGTTGCACAGTAAACACACACACTTTATTTAAGGAAATAATTTTTTTTAAAACAATAATTTCAAAAAAATTGACTGTAACACAAGCTATACTAACGGCTGAAGAATTCAAATTGTTTGTCAGATGGTCAAAAGCAATACCTCAGAACAATTAGCTAGCTGAATTACAAGAGAGGAAGACAACTACCAGTTGAAAATACCAAAATAAATTTTTAAAACAATCATTAAAAATTACTGTCTGAGGGCCTTATTAACAAAGAATTCAAAATTATTTGTCGGCTGAAGGCCACAAGCAATACTTCAGAACAATTAGCAGTTGAAGGCCTGAATTACAAGAGAGAAAGACAACTACACGTTGTAAATACTAAAATAATTTTTAAAACAATCATTAAAAAAATTGACTGGAACACAAGATACACTGATGGCTGAAGGCCTTATTAAGAAAGAATTCAAATTATTTGTCGGCTGAGGGCCACAAGCAATAGGAGTAATTTAAGCAAAAATTATTTTTAAACAGTTGACCAAATAAAGAAGGGCGTTATCCACAGACAGTGTTCCAAGGATCGACCTGAGTAAAGTCTCTACAGCTGCGTAAGCGGTGAGACAGGCAGCCAAGAGTTATGCACACCTAACAGGATGGCAACTCAAACTAGGGACAGTTTAAACGCCGATCAATCCTCTTACCAAATCCACCTGATGTGTGATAACCAGTGCAAGGATGGAATAATTGAAGTGAGGGCGACGTGACAGACAGCTCTGTGTCTTCAGAATCCGGTGTTTAAAACATCGAAAGGCAGAAGGAACCACTACAACCAAGGTAGACAAAAGAAACCACAATCCACACCGCAATCAAGGAGGTTGTCGAACATCATGCCAGACAGCATCGGCAAGACGAGGAGAAGTACACTGCCGCAAAAAATACGCTAGCCTCCAGGGCAGGTAACTGGGGCATTAGTGGCCACTAGGCAGTAAAATACCGCTGGTTGCACTTCACCAATAACAACACAAAATTCAAAAACTAATAACAGGCAGTAGAAGACGGCTAATAGATTCCGCCAACTCGACACGCTCCACTTGTTGCTGTTCATCTGGCGGCGATCCTACGAGCAGCAATGTACGAACAAATGGTGTTATCAAAAATAGTGGAGGTTTCACTACTGGGTTAATGTGCACTCAACTCAAACTTCGTGGGTCCGGTGGACAACAGTGGTGTACATGTTCCGCTTTTAACCCGCCCATGCTTGCCTGGTGGCCAGGCGGGCAGGCCGCCGCGCGTTGTCAACAGAACGGGCAGGCTGCTTCACTCCCAGCCAAGCCAAGCAGAACCCAACCCGGGCAGGCTGCGGGAAACTTGCTTGTCTGTCGATATTACTGCTGAGCTGCGCTACGCAGCCGTTTAGTCTGCGCTCGTCATTGTCGTATTATGAACGTTAATTAAAAGTTTTTATTTTACCTGAGCACCAAAAGAGAAACCCCAACGTTATATATTTATATATATATTAATTTCAGGTCAAAAAATATTGGGTTTTATTTGTACATTCTTCCTTTACGAGTATATTTCGGGCTTATTATCTATATAAATAAAAATGAATTGGCAAATGTGTTGATAAGCGTAAAACTCGAGAACGGCTGGACCAATTCGGCTATTTTTTTCTTTTTTTTTGCTGTGTTCGTAATTCTCAGGACAAGGTTTTTATGAAATAAAATTTTGGAAAATCGACCGAAAAATCGGAAAATTTGAGAAAACCTGGAAGTGCGTTTTCATTGTGTCCGTGTGTTTGTATTGGATACAATCTTCACGAAATTTTGCACACTGTACCTTGAAACCAAGAGGAAGGTCACAGTCTACATAAAATTTCGTCGGGTGCATGGCAGGGGTTACTTTACCTAACGGAATTCGACAAATTGTACGTTTTTATTCCTATCTTGATGAAATTTGTCACACTTGATATTCAAAGCAGGATGAAGGGCGCTGCCTGCTTAAAATTCTGAATGGTGCATGGGGGAGGGTACTTTGCTTACACACTTCTACACCAACGTACAGTTTTATTCGGATCTCGAAGAAATTTTGCACGCTTGACCATCAAGAGGAACATCACTGTCTACATAATATTTCGGACAGTGCATGGAATTGAGCATCTTACAAGAGATTTTGACATCGTTTGCGGCCTCATAAACACACGAAAACGTTTCCCATGCGGCACTTGAGCTCTGTTTCGTTCAAATGGTTCAAATGGCTCTGAGCACTATGCGACTTAACTTCTGAGGTCATCAGTCGCCTAGAACTTAGAACTAATTAAACATAACTATCCTAAGGACATCACACACATCCATGCCCGAGGCAGGATTCGAACGTGCGACCGTAGCGAACGCTCGGTTCCGGACTGTAGCGCCTAGAACCCCACGGCCACTCCAGCCGGCTCTCTGTTTCGTTACCAACATGTCTTCGCCAGTTGTCAATTTTTTTCAATCTCACTAAAGTTCGACCTATTCATTGTGCTGCCCCCACCGTTGCGATAAATGAACTACGGGATAACTACCTGGCTCCTCTAGTCACGGTAGCTTGACAGCGCAACCTGTTGTCAGACGCAGCAAGCTGAACGGGTCCCGAGAAGCTTGGCAGGCCTGCGGGAACCCAAGTAGCCCGGGCTTGCGGGAGCCCAAGTCGGCCGCATTACCCACTATGCCTCAGTACACGCGCACTCTTGTGTTTACGTTGCGGCAGGCTGACCTGCATGAATGGTTGCAGAGGAGCTAGGGGCAAGCAGGCTGCAAGGGGAATTTGTACACCTCTAGTGGACAACGAGACAGTGGCCCTCTCAACTACAGCCCCTCGATCCGGCAATGCATGCATGCCGCCAGAGGTCCCAGCATGTCCACACACTGCCGGACGTTTCTGCTGCTCCGTCCCAACCGAACTACCCCACACACCCGACCCGAAAAGCACTTCACATCCTTCCAAAGATAGTACGGGTACGGTACTAGATATCGATAAACGCTGCTGCTACCACTCACGGACAGACAACTCTGGCGAACGTAGTGGCTCCAGTAAACAGAAGAAGAAAACGAGACGCCACTAACCCTATTACACGATGCCAACCTACCAACGGCACCAACGCGAGCCGCACAGGGCTCAGCCATTTTGCCATTCACGGTATACTTTGACCACGACGGCACGAGAGCAGTTTTCAAACTTGGCTATTTCGGAAGTGCTGCCACACTTGGCTTCAAAGCTAATGATCATACCCTTTAGGATGACAGACAGATGGCTCTGTTTTCGAATTACAGCAACAATTGCACTGTTTTCCACGTCACCCCGACACACTTCATATACTCTTCAATGCCAGTCCTGCAACTTGCTATCTGTGAGTTGTTATTGCACGTTCACGTCGAACATAGGCAGTGGTCACATAAACGTGACTGGGCCCTATATTTTTGTGTGAGACATGTTGGCTGCAGAATTAAATTAAAAATAGCTTACATCTCATGGTTCATACCAAAATGTCCAGGAAGTTCCTCTCATTATAAATGCAGAGAGTGGAAAGCCCTCTCAAACGAGTCATGTTTGGAGTGTCTTGCCCCACTATCAGCACGTCTTGACTTTGGTCGGAAAGTCCCACCTCTACACTGAAAAATATTTTAAAAAGCTCTATTCATAGGTGCTGGCCGCCTCTAACAATTTGAGGGATGAACACATCGCATGAAGACAGTGCAAGGAGTCAATCGTGAGCTCCAGAGCGCAACGAGTACTGCATTTAGCACAACAACTGTGCATAGGGCGGCCGTGCGGCCGAGTGGTTCTAGGCGCTTCAGTCCTGCCTCTGGCATGGATGTGTGTGATGTCCTTAGGTTAGATAGGTTTAAGTACTTCTAAGTTCTAGGGGACTGATGACCTCAGATGTTAAGTCCCATAGTGCTTAGAGCCATTTGAACCACTTTTCATAGAAAAATCAGAAATAAATCGGCAGGTGTTTGGTAGCAACATTCAACGACTTGTCTTTATATAGTAGTATACATTTCCCGAATTGAGGCTCGTTTCGTTGCCAGAATAATTCTACATTCGTCTCTGTACTGCGGATATACCCCTCCAGCCCAAAAAGTTTCCAAAATTAATCAATAAAAAATAGTGGAACCCTAGTACGTTTGGTTTCAATGCTACAGGTATACTTCATAGTCTCTCCACACGTGAATATAACTCACAGAACGTCCCGAAGAAGGACATGCTCACAATTGACTGATCGAATGCACATCTGTTGTTTACTGTTTTTACTTCAAGTTACATTTTTGCTCTTAACAAGCCCTCAACACCATCACGCGGTATTCAGTCTCGTGGATCTGTGAACATAATATTTTGGTTCGTCAGTGTATGTCAAAATTTATTGATGTTACTTTCACATCCACAATGTTTTCGCTTCTTTGCAATTCAACTTTCGCACGGTCATTAACTTTTCTATGCATCACGTAAATTACTTAACCCTTAACTCACAAGGTGTGGTCTCTCAGAACGCGCGAAAATTTTCCAACTCCAAGGTCAGTTGTGGCGGAATGCTTCCATATTCCACCTACCCTCTCTAAATTGCGAACCCTACAATGTTTTGCTGTCGGTAACGTTATGTCCATTTTTTTGTTGTTGACCTATTTTACAGAGGGGCGCTAGGGTTTCCTAGATCGCACCTCGTGAACGAAGCACATGATTTCTTCGGTGGAGTACAAAATATGTTCGCGGGAATGTGTCGGTTTTAACTTTCTCGAGGTGGATGATACTGTTAGTCCATGGATGGAAGAAGTTGTCAGTGGTGTAGATGAAGAAATGGGCGAAAAAGATGACTATTTTGCAGAACCAGTGATCACAGTTCTGCTATCGAACAAAAGAACCATTCAGAGGAAGAACTTTAGGAGAATCGTTATGGGGAGCTTTCTGCTTCTCCAATAAAATACTTAAAGCGTTAGTTAAAATGAACTGTGATGTCAGTGATGATAAAGAAAAATGAAGCTCCAAGCAACGAATGTCAATTTTGCAGCCTTTCGCTTTGCACCTGTCGAGTGGAATTTTTATGCGCAAAATTTAAACCCTGGAAGTTTACTTGCTACAGCGGAAATTTAATTTTTCAGAATGTAAAAGTCAGTTCTCTAGTTTATATGTACTATTTAAAAACCTGCACAAAAATATGTGACTCTGTGAGATACAAAAGTAAAATGCTGCAGGCTTTATTTAGTGCAATAAAATAAATAAGAAGCATTCAAAAAACACTTACATAGTTGTAAAAATAAATATTATGTAACATAAATTAAAAATTTCATATGATTGGTGCCTTAAATCTCGGTTTAAACACACGAGTTCCAGAGATCCCATCTCGTGCTATACTTTACTTTACGAGAAAGTAACCTCGTGAGTAAAGGGTTAAAGCAAATTCTGCTATATTTACTTGGACACCTTGAAACGTCCCCTTTGAACAATTTACACATGACTGTGCTTAACCTGACACACAATATTTTTAGCGCAACGCAATCTGACTTTCAAAATTTCCTACTAAAGAATGGCCCTGACAAACATTAAACTATACCTTTCACAAATCACTTACCTCACAAAAATCTTCGCTGCTCAAGCTACTGCAATACAGCGAGCGCCACTACTGCCAGCTAAATAGAAGATTCAAACTACTGAAGGCACTAACTACTGATAGGGATAGTTAGCAAATGAAAGATATTAATAGAGAGCAAACAGTGTATTTACCTTAATATCATCACAAGTCATAATATATATATCAGTTCATGAAAAATTACAAAACTCCGCCATCTCTCTCCCCACATCCACCACTGCTGGCGGCTCACCTCCAACTGCGCAACGCTACGCGCTGTTCACAGCCAGCTGCCTAACACTACAATGGCGAGTATTACAACAATGCAAAGCAGCCACAGACTGCACACAGCACAGCCAGTGATTTTCATATTGAGCGCTACGTAACGTTGCCAATAGGAAAACATAAACAGCCTACTTACATAGCCCCCATGCTCCCCACAAAAATTTTTACAAATGGTGTTGGGCACTGGCCAATACAGATTTGACAAAAATTTTTCATAATTACAGTAACAAAGATATAAAATACACACACTTATTGATACAACGTTGGTCAAAAGCTCAAATTTTCTCACAGTCCCTAAAGACAGTCCTAATCGTACATAACAGGAGAATAGCAGTGTTTGTCTCAAAGTCTGAGCAGTAAAAGAAAATGCACACGGAAGTAGTGGATTTCCATGCAGTCTTGAAGAAGTAGTGTTGTCCTTCCAACGGAAAGACAGTGCTGACTCTCGACATGCTGACAGGTAATGGGCCACAATGGAGCAAACCCACAGCAGAGTCATTCGAAGTTTTGAAGAATATTGGTAGGTAGGTCATCACAGAGCAGACCCACTGTAGTCCTGGTAGAGATTACGGTATTGGTGGGCCACCAGTTGTAGAGATGGCCAGCAGCCATCTGTTGCGATTGTGCAGGTGCACATTCACCATCAAAGAGTCTTGCAGAAAATATAGCAAGTCCATAAACCACCACTTGTGCACTCACAAAGTTTTTGGAATTGTCCTTAGAACGAGCAATGCTGTTATCCAGTCCCTTGCTGAATTATTAACACACTTGCAAACACTATCAGTCCCTACTTCTCACATATTGTCCATATACTATGACCAACAGAAACGTGTGCAGTGAAATGTAACTAACAAGTTAATAATATCATGAACTGGTGACAATTACAATTTTATAACATAAGAATAAAATTACAAAGGTACAAAATACATCATTAAAAACATAATAATACAGATAAAATTTGTAGTACAGGCTTTACAAAAGAACAGAAATAGACATATACATCAGTGTTACAAAAATAGTGACATAAGTACATACATAAAATAATGAGAATAGTTTTCGAAACATTAATTTCACACATGAACATTGAAACAGAACAGAATTGTAAACAACTTTACAAAGAAAATAACATATTATTAATGCAACTTATATTTGAGGATAACAGTATTCCTCATCATAGTGAATGTAGCTTAGTATTAGAAGAGAAAAAAATTCGATGAAACAGTACACAGAGACAGGAAGAAAACAAATACTCAAGGGTACACAAACACATAGTGGGATAACACCAATAGGAAAGGACAGGGTTCGTTTTCAGTGTAACATGTGGTACTGCAGTCCAACCCAAAACTTCATACTATAGATCTTTCGTCTTATTTCAACCTTTGCTTCCACCAAAAAAATCTTATCCAAGCATGCTTTCTGTATTCTGTTCATATTTCTTTCAAAATAATTATTTCTGATTGTACAATACTCATTTGGGCCCAAATCCTTTTTATATAACTTCGCAATGCATTCTTTACCTATTCTCCATAGTCAGTTTCTCATATAGTCTACCCCCTCTTAAGCAAACTTAAATCTACTGAGCTCAGATGCTAAACTAAGGGACGAGGCAATGCAGCAGCACGTAAAACAATTATTATAAACAGCAATAAAAAAATGGAAAATTGCAAAGCAAGCTACAGTATAAATTAGTAAAAGTCAAATTCAATAACACTATGCCTGGCAAACAGCAGCAACTTATACCTAAACATGACATAGCGCAAGCAGAAAAAATATTACACTAAAATGGCCATGTCTAATACCTATGTCACATCTTAACATTAGAGTGATGCATCACGAGAACTTACACTAGCAGATAAGTTACCAAATCGTAAAGAAATTATTTATGCAATTCCTGTGAAGGGAAATGTCTATTTATGTGCCCTCGTTTTCTTGTAAGTAGATCATAAATTTCTTATTGACTGGATCTGTAGGCATAAAATAACTATATTAGTACATATATTAAATTTTATTTTAACCAATGCTGCAGTGCAGCTAGAAACTTGATATTAAACAAAATGTGTAAATAAATACATAAAGCAAGCCATCTGGCATTTTTCTTAACTAGCAAGACAATAGCTGTGAAATGTTTCTCATCGTTTCATTAGGCATTTCAGTAAAATATCATAAATTACGAGCTCCACAGTATGCTTTCAACAAGGAGATGTCAGTAGCGCGGACAATGGCCTTCCCTTTCTGTTTTTTTACCTGTGCTTCTGACGAGGCACTCACACTAATGGCTTGTTCTCCAGGTGTCTGACACACCTGGGTGCCCACGACGCATTATGTGCAGGTGGTCACTTAACTTTCGTACGGAAATATTTACGACAGCAGTTTCTGCTACCGTCTCACATAGAAATATTTCACAGGTCAAGAATTAGCGTTGCAAATCTGTAGAAACAAAATCCTATAAATATAAGTGTCCAAAAAAAAATATTCGTCAGCATTGTGATACAGTCACACATTTCATAACTCTTAAAGTACGTTTCTTGGTTTCCAACATCCTTTTCATAAATCAGAGTCCCTAAACACTACTCATTATTCCTTACCTCATTATACATATACATATTCGTCGACACTTCTTCAATATTTCATCGTGAGAAATACGTAGCATAATAAACATTCCTCAACAACATAATACACATCGTCGTCGTAATAATAACATCATAACACCTCAGTCAAATCTCAAAATCGTCGTAACTTCCTCCAATAATTTCTGAGCCTAAAAAAATTCTCTGCTCATTTCAATAGTGTCATCTACCTCAAACGTACTTTAAAATCATGCTCCCTTACGAAATACGTCATTCAAAGCTCTCATAGTATCACAATGATTCCGAAAAATATGAGCGTTTCTCAAAGTACTGACAAAATACAGTTTCATAAGTGTGAAGTTATCCAGCTGTGTAATTACGTAAACATCTGTCACTGACGTAGTAAAAAAAATGTTTATCTCTCAGTTAAATGATCAGATAGCTGTGTAATTTGTGTGTTAGAGAAATATGGTACCGATGTGTAAAGTTGTATAAGCAAATACCATATTAGCTAGGGTTCCTTGTGCTTGCCAAACACATGGTACACAAAGTAAACGTGTACCCCCCTGAGGATTAATGTAATTATACCCTCAGGTGTTACAGATTACAGCAATGAAATGAAATGTATCACTGAAAACTTTCTTTGTAATTCAAAAATCTTTAAAAATAAATGTTTTAAGTACAAAATTAATCACTGAAATGCGTGTCCTGTAGCGCTAAATGTGCATAATCTCTGTGAAAGTGTCGTAGTTATTTTCCTCCAAAAGCTAAGTTCTGCAGAAGCCAATGTACTTACCTCATGATAAACAAAAGTGAAATGCTTTGCTTAGAGATATCTTAGTTATTACGCTTATTGTTGTGATGATGAAAGTACTGTGCTGTAACGTATTGTTGTGCTATGGAAAAGGCTGTCTCCTTGTAGCTATACCACAAAAGTTACTAATAAAACATGTTTTGATTTCCAGAAGAATTCAGAAAACTGTGCAGATATAAAACAGATACACCGCAAAAGCAACATTGTAAATTGTCACTCATTAGTAGCGTCGTGATAAAAATCGTGTAGCTATCACCTAAACTAATCTCTGTGTCATCTGGTATCTCTCAGAAAGCACTTTAAATTCAGAATGTATTTTCAAATAAACCAAAATGTTGCATTAAAATCTCATTAGCAGTACTGGTAAATGTTCTAAGTATGTGAGCCTCATAGTCGTTACGTAATCGTGCAACAAACAAGCAAGAATGTACACACACAATAACACTGTGACGTCTGTTCACTATAACAATGCATTCGTCATTTCTGTTTAAATAAGTTCTCTTGGTTCTTGACTGGATATTTCACTTCAAACATCGTTACATGTTAACAGATTCTAAATCTGACAAAGCATATTAGTAATGTGAAGCGAAAAATTTTATGTCAAAGACTAAGTTAAAAAGCAGATTATCTTTCAATAAACGGTTTTACATGTGAAATGTGGTGTAAACCTTTACTCTTCCTAGTACGCAGAGTTTCAACTTCAACGCAATTATCATGTGGTATACGTCGTTAAAGAATACTGGAATTTTTCTTAATGTTAGCGTCTATGTTATTTTTTCCTGAGCCAGCCGGCGCAGGTGGCTGCCTGCGGCGCGAGTCATTGTCTGCCTCTTTGTTGGCGCGCGTCGTTATTGGGATTAGGAGACCTAACTTCTACAAATTCGCCTTGCCGAGAGGGCCCAGCTCTGTTAGAGTCCCGCCAGTTCTGATGAAATTCACGTCTATCGTTATGATTATATCGTCTGTCGTCATGTCGGTAGTTCCTGTAGTTTCTTTCTTGTCGGTCATGTGGTGGAGAATTTCTCCCTGAATCGTAACTGCGCGCTGGACCGTTGCGTCTGAAATTATTCTGTCTCCCTTGATAATAACAGTTCTGGTTACCATATTGTCTGTTTCTATGATTGTCTCTGTCATATTCATTACTACGGAAATGTGATCTTTCTTTGTAACTATTATTACTCTGCCAGTGGTTGTCATATGGGTGGTGTCTCTTTTGGTCACGATTTGCATTGTAAGAATAGACCAGTCGTGTCCGGTTATTGTTTCTGTCGTCACGGAATTGTGACGGATGTGACCTGTAGTGATTGTTTTCCTGTTTTCGCATCCCGCGACGGTCTGTGTCAATTTCTAATTCTTGTAAGAGTCCCTGAAATGCTTCAATGTCGTCTTTGCAACGTCCTGCCAAAATAATATGTCGTAAATGTTCAGGCAGTTTGATTAAGCAAATGCGGATGAGTTCTGAGGGGCTGTATGGGTTTGAAAGATACTGATTCTTATGCAACATGTCTTCAAAATATTTCATAAGACTGGAAAATTCAGATTGTTCGAAACGTTTCATCATTATGATGCTATGTTTTACACGGTCTTGTGTGGCTTGAGACCAATATGCTGAGAGGAAGGCATGGTAAAACTCTCCTTCACTGTGGCAATCGTGAATTACCGATCGCATTCTTACAGCTGGTTCATTCTCTAAGTAGCCACACATAAATTCTAATCTGTGTTCCAACGACCAGTTGGGAGGAAAACAATGAGAGAATTGATGGAGCCATGCTTGTGGATGAATGTCGTTGCCAGAATTCTTAAATGTTTTGAATTTACGTGTAGTAATGAACAGCTTATAGTCAAAATCATCATGTCGGCGAGTCGCATATCGGTCATTGTTAGGTCGTGTCGGCCGTTCCCTCTCAAAATTCGGTGCACATTCCCAATTTCTTTCATTACTTCCGAAATGCCCTGTGTTATTTTGTGTCTGTTCCGTATTTGTATGTCCCTCTTCCCGTATTGGGGCGCGAGTGTCCTCTGAAATACGTAATTCTTGTACTACTTGTGCCAACTGATCTTGCACTTCCCGGATTTCTCTTTTGTACTGTGTATTGATTTGATTTTGATTTTGTTTGAATTTTCTAATTTGTTCATACTCTTCTGTGTCAGTGAAGGCTACAGGTGTTGTGTCATTCAGATCATCATCTACCTTTGTAGATAAGTTAGTGAACTGATCTGAAAGTTCGGCTACTTTATCCGATAGTGAAATCATTTCCTCTCTATGTTTTTCTGAACCAAGTTTCAGAGTGTCCATTTGTGTTGCAATCGTGTCTACTGTGACCTTTAAGTTTTCCTGAGTTTTTGCAAGTTGCATAACCGTATCGGTAGATGCAACTGAGTCAAATTTTGCTTGTAAGGTCTCATGATTTTCATGAACAATAATTTGCAGTTCTTTTATAGCTGCTTCGTGATTCTGTAGTGCATTTTCATGACGCGAAAAAATAGGTTGGAAATGCTCACAAATTTGTGTTTTTACGTCGTTACAGACTTTTTGACATTTCGATTCGATGTTATGTAACTCAGTAGTTAAATCTTCACGCGTTTGTTCAAGAGTTTGTTCCAATGAGTCTAACTTTTGAAGCTGTTGCTGTGTTTGTCTCTGATTTTGTTCCATTGTGTCTAACTTTTCAAGCTTTTGCTGTGTTTGTCTCTGATTTTGTTCCATTTGTTGCATTAATTGCAATAATAATGTATTAGTGTCTGGAATCTGTTTCTCTACGCTTTTCGGCAGTGCATTTGCACCGACAACATTCACATTTTGACAAGCAGAAAATGTGTCTTGACTTATTTGAGAAAACGGTGATGACCCAAAACCTGAATCTACAGTATTTGCGAAATTGTGTCCTGTCATTTCGGATTCCTGAGGCGAGCTGTTGCCGACCGATCGATCGATAATGCTTCCCTCTTCACTAATTGTTTCACTGACCGTGCCATTGTTTGCCGCCCGCTCCATTTCCCTATGCACGATTACCAAATTACTACTTTGAACATCAGTTAATTCATTACTCTGCGGCGCTAACACACTGCCTTCGTCTTCACTGTCATTTCTCAGTTTACTTTGGAGCCTAGTATTACGTTTTTCACACGCCATTATTGTCACAGTATTTCACACGACAACACAGAAAAACACAATTTGAAGAGCAAAATAAAATAACGTAGCAATGGAAATAATGTCTAGTTATATGCAGCTGCGAAATACTTGGTGCAAATCTACATGCATGCCACAACTGTTTTACTCTACAACAATGAAAACTACAACTACAAAGGAGATTCTCTCTACAATTATGCGCTAGCAATAAACAAAAGCTACACTAAATACACAAACTACAAGAAAAATCAGAAGATTCCAGGTTCGAATCCTGGCAGGGTCGCCATATGAAACGTCCCCTTTGAACAATTTACACATGACTGTGCTTAACCTGACACACAATATTTTTAGCGCAACGCAATCTGACTTTCAAAATTTCCTACTAAAGAATGGCCCTGACAAACATTAAACTATACCTTTCACAAATCACTTACCTCACAAAAATCTTCGCTGCTCAAGCTACTGCAATACAGCGAGCGCCACTACTGCCAGCTAAATAGAAGATTCAAACTACTGAAGGCACTAACTACTGATAGGGATAGTTAGCAAATGAAAGATATTAATAGAGAGCAAACAGTGTATTTACCTTAATATCATCACAAGTCATAATATATATATCAGTTCATGAAAAATTACAAAACTCCGCCATCTCTCTCCCCACATCCACCACTGCTGGCGGCTCACCTCCAACTGCGCAACGCTACGCGCTGTTCACAGCCAGCTGCCTAACACTACAATGGCGAGTATTACAACAATGCAAAGCAGCCACAGACTGCACACAGCACAGCCAGTGATTTTCATATTGAGCGCTACGTAACGTTGCCAATAGGAAAACATAAACAGCCTACTTACAACCTGTTGAAACAGAGAACGCAAAACGTTAAATCTTTTCCCTTCTGCAATTCTACAGTAGTACGAATAATAAAACTGCGCTGCGCTACATGAGTTCATGTGTCATGCAGAATGTAATGGAGCGAGAAAAATTATTTTTTGCACTCGACTGTTGCTAATTAGATAGCACAGTACACATACGATCCCTTATCTTCCTCGATGAGAAGTGCTGGGGATGTAATCCTGCTCTTCGATAAAATTCGTTTATCCCTGCTGGAAGTGACGTTTAGGTTGCGCTGAGCCGACGTGGGAGGAAGGATTACCTTGGAGCAAAGGTGAAGCGCAGCATCTAAAAGCGCTACTCGCCGACCGGTCTTTTATCGGCTCAGACTAGGCGTAATACCACGTTTATCTCTGGAACTCTCAGACCGTTCGAGATTTGCATAATGGACCTTTTGATCCTGTGCTTGGATGGAAGGAAGGAAGCGGAGGAACAAGATTGAAGCGACAGATCAGTGCAAATGCGAAGAAAGGAAAGAAGTGAAATGCAGATAGGGAAAAGGAAGAAGCGGAAGTGAAAGGAGAAAACGCTATGCCCCGAGCTACGGCAGGAGATAAGTAAAATCCTCGCCGCTATTTTCCAACATCTACTATCATTGTATCTAGTTTCATTGCAGCTCCGTCTTTTCAATGTCTATTGTTTGACGTCCCCAAGGTGTTAAAACATTCTGTTCACATTCTGTGATGGTTATTTGGCAACCTTTAGTCTGTAGAAGATGCACTATGTATAATACTGTATTTATTTATTCATCTTATGAATCATTTTTGCGCAACATATGGATACTATAATGTACAAAGTGGGGACAAGTTCTACGAAATAGTATGTCGTAATTTGATGGAAACATATTTTACAACAAGATTTGATAGAAGTACATCCCACATAAGGCTACAATCTGTAACTCAGTTCATGCTCTCGTATATATTTCACACACAGTAGAAAATGCAGTGATGCTGTAGATGCGGAGCAGTTATTAAGCTGATTTCGAATTACTGAAAATTTCTTCTACAACAATTAGCAGTTGCTGATTTCATGTTTATTCGAATTCATTTGTGCAAAAATTTCACAAATAATGTAGGAACAATAAACAAGCAATAAGTCTTTCTGGTTCCTACTAAATAAGAACCGCAATTTTTTATTTGTGATAAGAAATTGTTGTACAAGTGAATATGTTGATAAAAAGAGAGAATTTTTAAGGCAGTGGTTCTTGTTACGTAAACAGGAATTTTCATATGTCTTGTAAGGCAATTCCAGACATTTGAAATTTTGCTGAAACCGATTATATTAATTTTTAAATATTTAGGTGTTATTAATTTTGATTCGCTGTCATGAGATGAAATAGATGAGTTTTCTGAGGGTGATCTGTAGGAGCCAGTTGTTCTGTGAATTTCTCTTTCTGTCTGGGAAGTGTATCTGAGACAGGTGGTCAGTTTTCTCAGGATACGCACCGCATTGCGTTTCGCTTGAAAGCAAAAATATTGTGAAGTGTGAACAGTCTCTTTGCTTGGGCTGTGCGTAACAATGCGTAACAAATAGCATACTTTATTCAGCTAACTTCTAATTCAGCTGATATGTATTTTCCATTTGAGACTCTCATGGATCGACAAACCTAAAATTTAATTTGTGTTGTGAGAGACATTACTGCGCCATGAAATTTTCTTTCTGAAATTTATGTTCATGATTGAAAAATTATTGTGGAGGATCGCTGAATGACTCTAGGCCATAGCTTCAATGCCACATGACTACCTGGTTATATAATTAAATAAATATCCGGTTATCTAGCACAAATTCATCCTGCTATAGAAAGATCGATGTGCGAAGCAAGCAATGCTTCCACCGTCAGACGCTAGCGAAATATCTTGTCGAAAGTCCTCGAAACTTCTGGCACCACGTAAAACAACTAAGCGGGTCGCACGGTTCTTTTCGGTCACTCGCAGACCAGTCACGTGTGACGATGTTGTTGTTCTTGTGGTCTTCAGTCCTGAGACTGGTTTGATGCAGCTCTCCATGCTACTCTATCCTGTGCAAGGTTCTTCATCTCCCAGTACCTACTGCAACCTACATCCTTCTGAATCTGCTTAGTGTATTCATCTCTTGGCCTCCCTCTACGATTTTTACCCTCCACGCTGCCCTCCAATACTAAATTGGTGATCCCTTGATGTCTCAGAACATGTCCTACCAACCGATCCCTTCTTCTGGTCAAGTTGTGCCACAAACTTCTCTTCTCCCCAATCCTATTCAATACTTCCTCATTAGTTATGTGATCTACCCATCTAATCTTCAGCATTCTTCTGTAGCACCACATTTGGAAAGCTTCTATTCTCTTCTTGTCCAAACTATTTATCGTCCATGTTTCACTTCCATACATGGCTACACTCCATACAAATACTTTCAGAAACGACTTCCTGACACTTAAATCTATACTCGATGTTAACAAATTTCTCTTCTTCAGAAACGCTTTCCTTGCCATTGCCAGTCTACGTTTTATATCCTCTCTACTTCGACCATCATCAGTTATATTGCCCCCCAAATAGCAAAACTCCTTTACTACTTTAAGGGTGTCATTTCCTAATCTAATTCCCTCAGCATCACCCGACTTAATTCTACTACATTCCATTATGCTCGTTTTGCTTTTGTTGATGTTCATCTTATATACTCCTCTCAAGACACTGTCCATTCCATTCAACTGCTCTTCCAAGTCCTTTGCTGTCTCTGACAGAATTACAATGTCATCGGCGAACCTCAAAGTTTTTATTTCTTCTCCATGGATTTTAATACCTACTCCGAATTTTTCTTTTGTTTCCTTTACTGCTTGCTCAATATACAGATTGAATAACATCGGGGAGAGGCTACAACCCTGTCTTACTCCCTTCCCAACCACTGCTTCCCTTTCATGCCCCTCGACTCTTACAACTGCTATCTGGTTTCTGTACAAATTGTAAATAGCCTTTCGCTCCCTGTGTTTTACCCCTGCCACCTTTAGAATTTGAACGAGAGTATTCCAGTCAACATTGTCAAAAGATTTCTCTAAGTCTACAAATGCTAGAAACGTAGGTTTGCCTTTCCTTAATCTTTCTTCTAAGATAAGTCGTAAGGTCAGTATTGCCTCACGTGTTCCAGTGTTTCTACGGAATCCAAACTGATCTTCCCCGAGGTTGGCTTCTACTAGTTTTTCCATTCGTCTGTAAAGAATTCGTGTTAGTATTTTGCAGCTGTGGCTTATTAAACTGATTGTTCGGTAATTTTCACATCTGTCAACACCTGCTTTCTTTGGGATTGTTATTATTATAGTCTTCTTGAAGTCTGAGGGTATTTCGCCTGTTTCATACATCTTGCTCACCAGATGGTAGAGTTTTGTCAGGACTGGCTCTCCCAAGGCCGTCAGTAGTTCCAATGGAATGTTGTCTACTCCGGGGGCCTTGTTTCGACTCAGGTCTTTCAGTGCTCTGTCAAACTCTTCACGCAGTATCATATCTCCCATTTCATCTTCATCTACATCCTCTTCAATTCCATAATATTGTCCCCAAGTACATCGCCCTTGTATAGATCCTCTATATACTCCTTCCAACTTTCTGCATTCCCTTCTTTGCTTAGAACTGGGTTTCCATCTGCGCTCTTGATGTTCATACAAGTTGCTCTCTTATCTCCAAAGGTCTCTTTAATTTTCCTGTAGGCAGTATCTATCTTACCCCTAGTGAGATAAGCCTCTACATCCTTACATTTGTCCTCTAGCCATCCCTGCTTAGCCATTTTGCACTTCCTGTCGATCTCATTTTTGAGACGTTTGTATTCCTTTTTGCCTGCTTCATTTATTGCATTTTTATATTTTCTCCTTTCATCAATTAAATTCAGTATTTCTTGTGTTACCCAAGGATTTCTACTAGCCCTCGTCTATTTACCTGCTTGATCCTCTGCTGCCTTCACTACTTCATCCCTCAAAGCTACCCATTCTTCTTCTACTGTATTTCTTTCCCCCATTCCTGTCAATTGTTCCCTTATGCTCTCCCTGAAACTCTGTACAACCTCTGGTTCTTTCAGTTTATCCAGGTCCCATCTCCTCAAATTCCAACCTTTTTGCAGTTTCTTCAGTTTTAATCTACAGGTCATAACCAATAGATTGTGGTCAGAGTCCACATCTGCCCCTGGAAATGTCTTACAACTTAAAACCTGGTTCCTAAATATCTGTCTTACCATTATATAACCTATCTGATACCTTTTAGTATCTCCAGGATTCTTCCATGTGTGACGATAAAAGAAAAAAAAAACTTTTAAAAAGTCATTTACGCACGAAGGTCGTACCATTGTATGACCGCCACACAAACTCTCATATGGAAGACATAGTAATACACTGGCGTGCAAAACTGAAGGACGACAGTGTCTTACACATTATTTGTCACTGCCAAGGAACATATCTCGATGAAACTTGGAGCTTACGCAGCAGAAAATGCTGCAGTATAGTACAGAAGGTAGTGAAAGAAAAAGGTGCGCGTCATTAAAAATGAAAAGCGTGAAACACCGCCCAAACAGAGCTCGCATGAACGAACCATTTTCCAGACACTGCTTGTGCTCAACCTCTTTCAAATGGTTCAAATGGGTCTGAGCGCTATGGGACTTAACATCTGAGGTCATCAGTCCCGTAGAACTTAGAACTACTTAAACCTAACTAGCCTAAGGACATCACACACATCCATGCCCGGGACATGATTCGAACCTGCGACCATAGCGGTCGCGCGGATCCGGACTGAAGCGCCTAGAACCGCTCGGCCACACCGGCCTCAACCTCTGTCCTTGTAGTGCACGGCGCGGTCGGTAGGGACGCGGTTTTCCATACATTGAAGTGACGACAGTCACAGGATAGTCATATGCATATGTACAGATAGCGATAGTACCGCGTACACAAGGTATAAGGAGCAGTGCCTTGGCGGAGCTGGCATTTCTTCTCTGGTGTTTCATGTAAAAAGGTTTCCGACGTGATCACGGCCGCACGACGGGAATTTTGAAACTTTGAACGCGGAATGGTAGTTGGAGCTAGAGCATGGAACATTCCGTTGTGGGAAACCTTAGGGTATTGAATATCCGAGAACGACAGTCTCAAGAGTATGCCAAGAATACCAAGCTGGAAGCATTCCTTACCTGTCACCACGGACAAAGGAGTGGCCTTCACTTAACGACGTAGAGCAACGGCGTTTGCGTATAGTTGTCAGTGCTAAGAGACAACCAACACTGCGTGAAGTACACTGAGAAATCGATCTGGGACATACGACGAACGTATCCATTGGGACAGTGTGGCGAAATTTTGGGTAAATGAGCTATGGCAGCTGACGAGCAAAGCGAGTGCCTTTTCTATCAGCACGACATCGCCTGCAGCACCTTTCCTGGGCTTTTGACTATGACTCTTGACGAGTGGAAAACCGTGGCCTGGTCAGATAAGTCCCAAATTCAGTTAGCAAGAGCCGATGTGGGGTTCGAATATGGAGCACACTCCACGAATCCATAGCACTCTGCAAGCTAGTGGTGGCTCCATAATCGTGAGAGATAATTGACAGGAAATGGTTACGTTCGGCTACTTGGAAACCATATGCAGCCACTCACGGACTTCAAGTTCCCAAACAACGGTGGGATTTTTATGGGTGACAGTGCTCCATGTCACAGGGCCACAATGGTTTGCTACTGGTTTGAGGAACGGTCTGGACAATTCGAGCGAATGATTTAGCCACCCAGATCGCACGACTCGAATCCCACCGAAAATTTATGTGACATAATCGAGAGGTCAGTTCATGGACAAAAGTCTGCGCTCGCAACACTTTCGCAGTTACATGTCGGCTACAGAGGCAGCACAGCTGGTGTTGCCATCTGTTCCGATATACGAGGACCGTTTACATCTACATTTACATGGTTACTTTGCAATTCACACTTAAGTGCCTGGCAGAGGGTTCATCGAACCATTTTCATACTACTTCTCTACCATTCCACTCCCGAATGGCGCGTGGGAAAAAGGAACACCTAAAATTTTCCGTTCGAGCTCAGATTTCTCTTATTTTATTATGATGATCATTTCTCCCTGCGTAGGTGAGTGTCAACAAAATATTTTCGCTTTCGGAAGAGAAAGTTGATGACTGAAATTTCGTAAATAGATCTCGCCGCAAAGAAAACCGCCTTTCTTTCAGTGACTGCCACCCCAACTCGCGTATCATATCAGTGACACTCTCACCCCTATTGCGCGATAACACGAAACGAGCTGCCGTTCTTTGCACTTTTTCGATGTCCTCTGTCAATCCTACCTGGTAAGGATCCCACACCGCGCAGCAGTATTCCAGCAGAGGACGGACAAGTGTAGTGTAGGCTGTCTCCTTAGTAGGTCTGTCGCATCTTCTAAGTGTTCTGCCAACAAAGCGCAGTCTTTGTTTCGCCTTCCTCACAATATTATCTATGTGGTCTTTCCAGTTTAAGTTGCTCGTAATTGTAATTCCTAGGTATTTAGTCGAATTGACAGCCATTAGATTTGTGCGATTTGTCGTATAACCAAAATTTATCGGATTTCTTTTAGTACCCATGTGGATGACCTCGCACTTTTCTTTGTTTAGTGCCGATTGCCACTTTTGGCACCATACAGAAATTCTCTCTAGATCATTTTGTAATTGGAATTGATCGTCTGATGATTTTACTAGACGATAAATTACAGCATCCTCTGCAAACAATCTAAGGGGTCTGCTCAGATTATCACCTAGATCATTTATATAAATCAGGAACAGCAGAGGGCCTATGACACTACCTTGCGGAACGCCAGATATCACCCCTATTCTACTCGATGATTTACCGTCTATCACTACGAACTGTGACCTCTCTGTGAGGAAATCGCGAATCCAGTCACACAACTAAGATGATACTCCATATGCACGCAATTTGATTAATAGTCGCTTGTGAGGAACGCTATCAAAAGCCTTCTGGAAATCTGAGAATATGGAATCGATCTGAGATCCCTTGTCGACAGCAGTCATTACTTCATGGGAATAAAGAGCTAGCTGTGTTGCACAAGATCTATATTTTCGGAATAGATGTTGGTTATGAATCAATATGTCATTTTCTTCAAGGTGATTCATAATGTTCGAATACAGTATATGCTCCAAAATCCTATTGCAAATTGAGATCAGTAATACGGGTCTGTAATTCGATGGGTTACTCCTATTTCCTTTCTTGAATATTGGTGTGACCTGTGCTACTTTCCTGTCTTTAGGAACAGACCTTTCGTCAAGTGAGCGGTTGTATATGATTGCTAAGAAAGCCGCTATTGTGTCTGCATACTCTGAAAGGAACCTGATTGGTGTACCATCTGGACCGGAAGACTCCCCTTTCTTAAGTGATTTGAGTTGTTTCGCAACACCTAAGATATCTACTTTTATGTCACTCATGCTAACAGCTATTATGGTTTCGAATTCTGGAATATTTATGTCGTCTTCTTTCGTGAAGGAATTACGGAAAACTGCATTTAGTAACTCCGCTTCAGTGGCACCATCATCGGTAACATTTCCATCGCTATCGCGCAGTGACGGTACTGACTGTTTTTTGCCACTGGTGTACTTTGCATACGACCAAAATCTCTTTGGGTTTTCTACCATATTTTCAGACAATGTTTCATTGTGGAAACTATTAAAAGCATCTCGCATTGATGTCCGCACTAAATTTCGAGCTTCCGTGAAACTCAGCCAGTCTTGGGGATTTTGCGTTCTGAATTTGGCATGCTTTCTTCGTTGCTTCTGCAACAGTGTTCTGACGTGTTTTGTGTACCATGGTGGATCAGTCCCGTCTCAAATTAACATATGCGGTATGAATCTATCTATTGCTGTCGATACTGTATCTTTGAATTTGAGTCATAGCTGGTCTACGCTTACATAATTAGCTTGGAAGGAGTGGAGACTCTCTCTTAGGAAGGCATCAAGCGAATTTTTATCTGCTGTTTTAAATAGATATATTTTACGTTGTGGACATTTTGCAGAGCACTCTTACGAGCTTGGCTCAAGTACTGAAGTAACGCCATCTGTTAGTGCAACATGTAAATGCAGCCTCAGTTGGTTTTATTTATGTCCACAGGTTTATGTTATCAAAGTCGTCTCACAGGTGGCGTTACACGTTTCGTTTCCTGTGTCGACGATACAAGCACCTTGTAGATCTAACGCCATCAGTCCAGAAAGTACCAGACTTCTCCAGTAGCACGGGGCTCGAATTATTTAAGCAGCATCACGCGGAAGAATCGGGAAGCTCCCATTTGAATAGCGATCTGATAAGACGATTCTTTCATCTCCGGTGGTACTTCGATATGAAAACCGACCTTCGATTGTGGCTTCTGTCATTAATCGAAGCGTTAGGGTTTTGCAGGTGCTAGCCAGCCAGCCAGTAGTAGCAGCGGCGGTGGTCCAGCCAGCCAGCAGCGGTCCAGCCAGCAACAGCAGCGGCGGTCCCGTCCGCGGCAGCAGTAGCAGCAGCTGTGGCGTTCCTGCCGGCCAGTGTTCCAGCCAGCCAGCGTTCCAGCCAGCCAGCCAGCCAGCGTTCCAGCCAGTGATCCAGCCAGCCAGCCAGCGTTCCTGCCAGCGGTCGCCTCCTGACAACGCCAGTGGAGTGGGGCTGTGGCCCCAGTTGGCATCCCACTTGTCTTCGTCCGTCCCCTGTTTTCCTCTATACTTTTCGTCCTGTCCTGTCCTTTGTTCCTACTTGTCATCATGTCAGCCGCCACCACCACCACCACTACCACTACCACTACCATTACCACCACCACCATAATAGTCTATACTTCCCCCTCTGCCGCCACCATCATCATTACATGGTGTGCCCAGTCGCTCCCCCCCCCCCTCATTCCATCCCTCCTCTTCTCACTCTCCCTTCACCCTCACTCTTCGTCGCCCCCTCCCCAGCTTCTTCCTCCCGCACCTCCACCTCTGATACTTTCCCTCCACTCCCTCAGCCTGTTACTGCAGCTCGAACTAGGGTGGTGGCCCGACGGGCCATTGCCCATGCCCAGCTCTCACCCTCGCCTTCACTATCGCTGTCATCTCCGTCATCGCTGTCGCCTTCACCATCGCCATCCCCACCTCTGGCGCCAGCTCCAGCGTCGACGCCGGGACCTGCCACTTCCTGCCACCTCCCTGTAGCTCCAGTCCTGCATGTCTCCTCTCACCTTTCTGTCGCCCTTAAACGCGCTAATGCCACCACTGCCTCCTCTGCCTCCAAAAAGCCCCCCCCATCCTCCTTCCCCCCCCCCCCTCAGGATGCCATGGATGTCTCCCCACCTGGCCCTCCTCCCTCCGCATTCTCCTCCTCCTCCACCCATCTTCCAACAAATACCTCCTCTCTCGTCCCAATCCTTCCCTCCTCGAGGCCCGGAACCTCTCACTCCTCCTCCGCCAACACTTTCTTGGAGCCTCCATCTCACTCCTCACTCCCTTCATACTGACATCCTTTCCCGCATCCCCATCACCCAGTTTGGTCCCAATGCCTCCCTCACCCCTGCTCCTTCCCCCGTCCCCTACCTACCAACCCCAACCCCCATGTCGCCCGCCAACCCTCACCACCCTGATCACTCGGCTTAGTCGGACAATCACGCAGGAGGAGGTGTTGGTGGAGCTCAAGGCGCATCCCTCGTTGGAGGTCCGGGCAGTCCACCGCATTTTCAACTCCGCTGGCCCCACCTGCCTTATGCGGGTTTTTTCAGAACATGCCCCCTCCAGTGACCGCCTCCTGAAGGAGGGTGCCCTCCTCTTCAACCAATGCTACGAAGTCGACCCCTCCCATTCCCCTCCTCAGTCCCTCCACTGCCAGAGGTGTCTGCATTACTATGCACATGCAACATCCGAGTGCCGCGAGGCCACCACCTGCCTGCACTGTAACCAAGCGCATTTCCTCCAGCAGTGCCCCAACCTTCAGTCCCCTCCCTCCTGTAACACCTGTAATCTCCCCCATCCCACCTACTCCCAAAAGCGTAAAGCCCAACCCCCTCCAACCACTCCTGAACTCACCGTCCCTGTCCGCCCCCTGGACGCCCCCACCCCTCCTGGCAATTCCCTTTGTCCCCCCCCCCCCCCCGCTGAGGACATCATCAGGTTCCTCAACATCATTCTCCAAAATGTCCACCCTTTCCAGCGTCCTCACACCCTCCAGCAGATATCCCTCGCCACCCGTTCTGTCTTCCACCTTAAAATGTATGACACCTACTCCCACAACCAGGCCCATTTTACCTTCTCCCGTCTCGACACCCTCGTCTAAATCCCCCCCCCATGGCGCGACAGCTCCGTATTCTTTCCAACAACATCCGCTCCCTTCCCCCCAAATAGAACCTCTTCATGCACACCCTCGCCACCCATCGCGTGGATGCCTTCCTCCTCAATGAAACCTTTCTTCAGCCCCACCACGTCATACACACTTCGCCCTACCTCCTTCACCGCTCCAAAAATACCTTCCCGATAGTGCGTGGCGGAGTTGCCATTGGTCACCACTGCCAGATCCCAGTTCGGCTCCAACCTCTCCTCCCCGACCCCACCGAACACCTGATCCTTGGTCTCTTCTTCCCTGGCCTTACCATCACCTGCGTCCCATCTATGTCCGCCCTAATGTCCCTCTCTCACATTGACCATACCTTCTCCTCCTACGTGATCGCCGCTGACCTCAACATCCATAGTTGTTCCGCCACCCAGCTATGATAGTGGCATCGGTTCCTCTCCTCCCTCCAAGGCGACCTCGTTCGCATTCCCCAGCACACCTGCCCCAAATCCAACTCCACTCCTGATGTCATCCTCTCCTCCCCTAACCTCATTGGCCGCATAACGGTGGATGTCCCAGACCCCATTGGTAGTGACCATCTCCCTGTCCTCATCACTGCTTCAGATGGTCGTCGCCCCCACCCCGACCCCCATAATGAACCTCCCCCGAAGTATGTCCATGATTATTTCCATGCTGACTGGAATGCCTGCCAGGATACCCTATCTACCCAGGTCGATGGCCACCCCTGCACCTACCGTCACCCTGATGATATTACCCATGCTGCCTCCTGTCTCCAGCAGACCTTGTCTGAGGCCGTGGAGGCCCACAACCCTTCTGTCGCCGTCCACCCCCACTGTCCTACCTTACCCCCACAGGCCCTCTTCCTCCTCCGTGAATCCCGCTGTCTCTACCGTGCCTTCCTCCACACACGTGACCCGGACACACTCCGATGCCACCGGCAACTCCAGTGACACATTGGAAATTTGCTTGTGGCTAAGAAACGCCGGGACTGGCGACAGACATGCACCTTTTTAAATGCCACCCTTCCTATAAACTCGTCCAAGTTCTGGTCAGTCTTCCGCCACCTTCCCCCCCTACTATCCTCTCCTTCATGATAATCAACCCTTCCCTGACAACCTTAGTAAGGCCAATCACTTTGCCTCCTACCTCTCCAATGTCTTTACCATCCCCGACGATGCCCAGTTCGATTACTCCCTCTTCCCAGATGTCAGCGATCAAGCTGACACCTCTGTCCCTCCCCTTGCACCTGGTTTCCAGTACTTGGACAACATTGCACACACCGAACTCAATGCCCCTATCACTACATAGGATTTCATCACTACACTCTGCACGAAACGCAACACCGCTCCTGGTCACGATCGTGTCACCTATCGCCACGTTCGTGAAGCTCCTGCCTCTTTCCTTTCCACCCTGGCCAGGCACTATAAAGTAGTCCTGTCCACCGGCTACTACCCTGACCTGTGGAAAACCTCCCATATCCTGATGTTCCTTAAACCCGGTAAACTGGTGTCAGCTGTCTCCTCCTACTGTCCCATCAGCCTTACCTCGGTCTTCAGCGAGGTCCTGGAATCCATCCTAACCCGCCGCATACACCAGCATCTCCACCAGCACTGCCTCCTTCCGGTTACCCAGTGTGGCTTTCGGCCGTCCTTCTCTTCCGATGACCTTCTCCTTCACTTCACTCATCTCCTCTCCAAACAGCTTAATTTCCGTCGCTCTGCTATCTTCCTCTCCCTTGACCTTGAGCGAGCCTATGACCACTTGTGGCATCCTGGTCTCCTCTTCAAGCTCCAAACCTTCGCCTATTAAGTACGTCTGTCTGATTGGCTCCTTTCTTTCCCAATGTCCTTCCTAAGTCACCATCCATAGCTCGGATTCCTACACCTTTTTCCCCTCCTCTGGTGTGCCCCAAGGTTTCGTCCTCTCCCCTCTTCTGTACCTTTTGTATATGGCGGACATGCCGCCACCTTTATGCCCCATCCACCTTCTCCAGTACGCCAATAACACCGCCTTCCTTGCCTTGCCCCCACCCTGCAGCACTCCCAACACCTTCTCCAATCCCATCTTGACCGGTTCACTGCTTGGTGCAACCAATGGTTGCTTAAGGTCAATCCTTCCAAAACCCAGGTGATCACTGTAGGCAAAACCACCCCTTTCTTCCACCTCCACGATTTCTACATCACCATCTATGGCCGTCCTACAGCCCTCACCCCCACCCTTAAGTACCTTGGCGTCACCCTCGACTGTCGCCTCTCCTGGACCCCCCACCTCCGGAAAATTGAAGCCAAGGCACACTCCCGACTCCATCTCCTCAAGCTCCTTTCTGGCTTTACGTGGGGTCTGGACCCCTCCACCATCTTCCATACCTATGAATCCCTCATTCGTCCTATCCTTTGCTATGCTCACCCTGCCTGGATCTACGCTCCCCCTGCCTTTTACAAATACCTTCAGATCCTAGAATGCCATGCTCTTCGCCTCGCCTATCACATCCGTCTCCCCTCCCCCACATGGATCCTGTACGACCTTATTCCGTTCCCCCGCCTCCTCCTTTTCCTCGAACGGATACGGATCCTCTACACCTCCCGTAAACTCGATCCTCCTCACCCCCTTGTCTCTCTATCCTCTCCCACCCCGGTCCGCTGCCGTGCCTGTATTTCCACGTCCCACTCGGTCTCCATCTCTCCATTCTCCATACCGTCTCCCAAGATGGCTTCCGCCAGCTCCCCCTCCCTATGATGCCCTCCTCCCCTCCATCTACCCCTCCTATCAACTTTGATCCTCCCCTCCCACTTCCTGTGTCCTTTCCTTAGGGCACCCTCTCTCCCTTCTCCCCCCTCCACCCTTTCTCCCCACTCCTCCCCCGTGCTTCCACTACCCTCCTACCTTTATTCCTCCTCCCATCTCCTTTTCCATTGGCGTCTTTGCTCTCCCCTCTCTCTCCCCCACCCCCTTCTTCGCCTCTTGGCAGGTCCACAGACTCGCACATGCTACGCGGACATTCGCGCGCTGGAGATCATCGTCACCAGTTTCTCGTGTGTGTGCCATCGTGTTTGTGTTTAGTGTTCTTCGCCGTCACGCTCCTCCGTTCATCTATGCTGTCGAAGTCGTCAGTGTTTGTGCGCCGTGCCGATAGTTTTTAGTGCGTGTTTTTCGTCGAGTGTGAACGGCTTCGTGTTTTTTGTTTTCTGTGTCTGCTATTTTTGCCCGCCACTTTGTGCAGTCTTTTCTATGTCTTCTTATATTTTTTCATTGTTAAACCTGTGGCTGAAGAGCGGCGTAGGATGCTGCTGCCAGCCCACTTTCTGTACAGGTGTTCAAATAACAATAAAGGGAAAAAAAGAAAAAAAGACGATTCTTTCTAAACGAACTATGAATAACGAGTGCAACTTAGCGATGTTTAAAGTGTTTGCTGCTGGTATACAGGGCGTGAAGTGTATACTGACGTGTACTTTGGTGACTAAAGTCTTATGGCCGACTGTTTATCATCTGATAAATTTATCATATCTTACGAAAATGCCTGAAGATGTAAAAATAGTCTCACTTTTCGGATGATTACTCGGGAGAGTGATCTTTTACCAAGAAAGGACGTGCGGACCAGGAAGCTTTGTGTGAGATCTGTGGCTGTTTCATCGCAGCAAGGCATATGTGGGGCATCACATTTCTACGAAGAATCATACAAATGGATTCGCGGTAGCGTCGACATCAAAGCCCGTTTCTTCATTCGTGAACAAAGAAGGTACCCAGAAAGAACTGCTCGTTGGCGCTGCAGAACTGACAACAGCTTATAAAGTTCTCAAGAATTATCAATCCTTCAGTTCTCTCGACTGTAACGCAAAACTGAATACCGCTAAGTATTCTGACTCCAAAGTCACCGCAAAGCAATCTACGGTCAGGATCAAAGCTACAGCGATTCTTAAAAATATTCTCGCACCACATTCCGTGTCCGAATGTATAAACCAATTGAAAGACGTATCATTTTACGGCACAGGCACCGACGAATCGAACCACGAGACTGAAAAGATGTTTCCTTTACTTGTTTAATACTTTAATGAATTCGACAGAAGCTGTTGAAGTTTGATTTGTTGAATAACGGAACGTAATAGACAGTTGCCAAGTTTTGTCTAGACACTTTAAGACAACGGCAAATACCATTACACAAAACAATCGCTTTTTGTGGAGACAGTACCAATACCAACTCGGAGAGCCAGCGGCCAGCGGAATTGTTTCACCAAAAATGAAAGGAGAACTAGGAAAAAATATAGAAGGTATTGGATGCCCTGCCGATATTCTCCACTATAATATATCAAGCGCTGCTCGAATCTTACCTGTCGGTACTAAAATAATCGTCATGAAAATATTTCGTGTTTTTTCAATATACACGGCAAGGACAGAGAAGTTGAAAGAGTTCTGCTTATGCTTTGATGTCAATCACCAGACTCTTCTGTCTCACTCAAAACAAGAGTGCTGTCGTTAATTACCTCAGTTGAGAGAATTCCTATGCACTGGATTCCATTAAAACAATTTTTTTGGCGCCGGAGACAGGTCACGTAAAATAATTTCAGATTTTTTCAGTAGTTCGATCAGTGAAATTTACATGTTTCCGCAGCAAACTTGGCTCTGTTTGAAAAAAATATAAACAGCGTGGAGAAAAATAAAGTCACGATAACTGAAATAAGAAATATGTTAATCGGCACTCAAAGATGTCTCAATGAAAAGAAGACTGCCATTTTATTGGCATGCAAACTAAGATGAATCTGAACAAAGTAGAGAATGAGGACACTAACCAGGAAACAGTTAATTTGATTTCGAAATCTGAGGAAGAGACAATGGCTTTCTATCCCACAGCATTTGATTATTTAAAGAAATGGTTTATTTCTTTTAATACATTTCAAGTATTTGATGGGATAATACTATCTGAAACCCCAGAGTGGGTGATGATTGAGAACACTGTTATATATCCAACTAACAATGGAATGAAGATTTCAGGAGACAATTGTTTTCAGGTCTATATGTCTCTCAAGAGCTTTTTAGGAACTAACGTAGGCGTGACTGGGAAGAATGAAAGTCTAAACACTGCGTGGAAGAAAGGTGGATTTGCTTTCATAAGGAAACTGAAAAATCCTGAATGCAAATGCCAACTGCTAAAGTTTGCGAGTATTTGTTTTCTATTCCTGCACACAACGCCACTGTGGAAAGAGTATTTTCGCTGATGTCGGCCCAGTGGGCTGATGAAAGAAATCGACTGCTACCAGGGATCGTGGAATCAATTTTAGATTGGCAGTTTAACTACAAGCTCACTTGCAAGGAATTTTATCAACGCCTAAAAGGGAAAAAAGAGGTTTGCTGAAGAAGGTGAAATCTTCCGAAATATGTGGTGTACCAACCACTTCTGCTGCACCAAGTTCCATGTAATTGTGTTTTAAATAAAAAGTAATTATATTAAATAAATTTTTACTTCATTTCTACGCCCCTATATTAGAGTATCCCGGCGAGGTCCCATCTACATATGGCAACCCTAAGCATGGTTCAGTATTTCTGCAGGAGATTTCCAACGAGTTTTTGTCGAGTCCATGCCACGTGGAGTTACTGCAAGCGCCGGGAAAAATGAGGTCCGACACGATATTAGGAGGTATACCACGTTTTTTGTCACATCAGTGCATGATGGGGACAGTGAAATCGTGTTCCCTTTTATCTGATACTCACGTACCTACAGAATGGCGCGCTATTCACCTGGCTTCAACACTGTGTGCTCAAAACAATCTACCAGAGCCCGACTGCTTTGGAAAGCGGCCGCGTCCGCTCTCTTTCACTTCGGATTACTCTACTCTTTTGCAAGTCCTTGGCTTCTACGTGTAGTTTGTGGGTGCACAGTAATGATGTGGCAGTTTATCCTCTGAAGTAGCGGCCCTCCTAAGCAGCCTTAAAGAGGTGCATTTTACAGTGGAAAAAGAGTTAGAAGGGCACACGCATCACGTTTTGAAAAGTGCTTCCTTTGATGTTCTGTGAACGGCGAATTTGTAAGAAGTGAATTTAAATTCGAAAAAGCTACGAGAAATATCGTACATAATAACGTCAAAGCACCACCGCAGAAAATAACTAGCGAAACTGGAAAAAATGAACAACGCAATGAATCAACGTCCCGCCGGAAAAGCCACTGCCATGTAATATAAGTGCAGTCGAAAAGGTCAGACTCCATATTTCTGCTTGAGGATATTTTTTTATTTCCTTAACAAGTAATTAATTTTTATTTCTACATATGCAGCCCGCAGTCGTTTGTAGGGTGCTTGAAGGAGGATACTGCGAAGAAATATTAGCGACTTTCGCTTCTAATTCATTCGCGTCTGAAGCGAGTAAATATGACTTAAGTCTCGGTACGCATGGTGATACCCCACATTGTATTCTTATAGTTCATTTTCGAAATGCCAGCATAACTGTCGTACAGCATTCCTCGAGCAAAGATTTTCTACACGTATCAAAGAGGCTTTCCCTCCAAATATTCCCATTTAGGTTTCCTGTGAATATCTGTTACACTTTCGCATGGCCTATATCAACATTTACGAGCATAGCAGCATGTCCCTGAATTCATTTGATGTCTGCTATCACGCTTACTTGATAAGAAACCCAGACGCTGGAATAGTAAGCTACAATTGGTCGTACTAGCCACGTGATGCAATGCTCATACCTTGAACTCCCTCCAACAAAAGTTTAAATCTGCCAATTGCCGACAATACCAGTTTTACATTTTATTTCCTTTTCATATGGTCTCTGTGAGAATCATCTCCAGTGTGTTATGCCTGTACATTTAAACGGTATGACTAGCTGCATAACTTTTACCACTACCCTCGCAATACCCACAGCTTATTTCTCATTGTTATGGTCATTATCGTATATTCACATTCTGCGACAACAGTAGATGAAAGAGCTGCATTATGACCAAAGCCAATGTTTATTTTACGAGGGTAATCCCAAAAGTAAGGTCTCCTATTTTTTATAGGTACATCGACCAGTTTATTTCTACAATGGTTTACATCAGTTTACAGCTTGAACATTTGCCTATTTTTCGACATAATCACCATTTCTGTCGATGCGTTTTTGTAGACGCTGTGGCAGTTTTTGTGCGCCCATGTCATACCAGCTCGCCACCATGCTGCGAAGAAGGCTGCCGCCATTGGCGTGGTTGTTGCTTGGTCTTAGGTGTAAAGTGGTATGCCCAGGTTTCGTCACCCGTGACAATTGAGTCCAGAAAGTTGTCCTGTTCGGCTGCAAGGCGGTGAAGAAATGCGCGGGAAGCATCAACTCGTTGCCGCATGTGGTCCTCAGTCAGCATGCGTAGCACCTATCTTGCGCACACCTTCCGCTAGTTCAATGTTTCCGTTAAAATTCTGTGAGCGGTGCTTCGGGAAACCTCAGGAACCAACGTGCAGAGATCATCCAGGGTGACCCACGGATCTTCACGCATGCTTTGCTCAACCTTCAACACTGTCTCCTCAGCAATTGACGGTCTCCCGCTCCTTTGTTTTTCGGGAATTTCTGTCCGACCAACTGCAAACTCTCTACACCACTTACGAACATTTTTGACATCCATGCACGACTCACCATACACTTCCGTCAATTGGAGATGGATTTCAATCGGGGACCGATGACAGTAGCAGTCTGGTTCCTTCAATCCCACAAACCAACCATTTCAATCGGCGCAGTGCCCTTTGCGTTCAAAAACCGAATAACTGCGCGCGATTCACGCCTGGCGGTAACATCCAACGGGAGCTCCGTTCTCAACGGCTGCCAAGACAAGACTGAGCGCCTCAGCGCGGCGTGCTCAAGTTTACACACAGCGCGTGAAGCACTGTTCATAACAGTGTGACCAACTGCCACACAAACAGAGTTCTGTACTTATAAAAAAATGAGACCTTACTTTTGGGATTACCCTCGTATTTAATTTATTTATCAGGTTCCGTGGGATCACGCGAGTCAAATCTACTTGTTCAAATGGTTCAAATGGCTCTGAGCACTATGGGTCTTAACATCTGAGGTCATCAGTCCCCTAGAACTTAGAACTACTTAAACCTAACCAACCTAAAGACATCACACACATCCATGCCCGAGGCAGGATTCGAACCTGCGACCGTAGCAGTCGCGCGGTTCCGGGCTGAAGCGCCTATAACCGCTCGGCCACCACGGACGGCGTCTACTTGTTCATGGAATGTTTCGTACATAATTAATAGAATGCTTATTAGAAAATTTATTAACAATGAATTACATAATTAATATAGTACAGAAAAACAGACTATACGGATAAATAACACGTTACACAGGAAAGTTACCTACTAGAGGGAGGGACTCTTGTACAGGGCCTGGTGAGAACTTCACCTGATGTCGTGCAACCCACATCACATAACTGTCATGCATTTCGTTCTTCATGACAATTCTCGGCCGCACTCTGTAGGGACAATGAAGATGCTCCTGCAGTGTTTTGGCTGGGAAGTGTATGATCACTCACAAAAATTTCCATAATTGTCTCGTCCTAGTTTCATCTCTGCTCACATGAACCACTGGCAATGAAGACAACATTTTGGCCCCGACAACGAGCTATAGACGAGCATACAGAATTGACCGAAAGCACTGGCGGCTGCCTATAGCTGTAAGATGTAGCTAACTATTGCAAACTGTTTTCACAGTGCTTTACATTTCTCGACTGAACTTAGTTTCCGAATAGCCCTCGTAGAATAAACAACGCTTTCTGTGGATACTCCTCTCTGAACCCAGACTGACAGTCAGGCAGCAAATTATGTGTACTGAGCTGTGGCATTATTCTCCTATACGTCGCTTTCTCAAAAATTTCTTAACACACTGGTAGGAAAGAAGCCGACCGGTGGCTGTCTGGTTATCTCTTTCATCCCTTTTATAAAGTGGTTACACCACCGAGTATTTCAATCTGTCCAGGAACTGACTACACCTGAAAGATACACCGCAGATTGGACGGGTGATCGAAAACAGAACTACTGTATAGCGCACTGATCGTAATAATACTACTTGAAATTTTATCATATCGAGGGGAGGCTTTACTCTTTAATGATGTAATAATTGAATCAGACCATCTTTGCTGTCTCGGAAACCAGGCTTTCAGGTGTCCTACATATGTACTGTAGTAATATAATTTTGACTTGACTTGCCCGCTATTGACAATAAGTGATTACTAAGTATTGTGCACAATTCTAGTGGATCACTAACAGTTTCATTTCACACAACAGAGCTGTAATATATTGAGCACCCCTATTCTGCCTCATACCTCTCTCACAACTAACTGAATAGGTTTAATTTTGTTCTGAGACCTTTCTGTTGTCTTCGTGTAATACATTTCTAGCTTTTTTTATGTCATTCCGCAGTACTTTGCATTAGTTATCCGGCTGCGCATTAACACTGCATATATGCCTGCATTTTGTTTAAATAGGAAAGAGCTGAAACTTCCTGGCAGATTAAAACTGTGTGCCCGACCGAGACTCGAACTCAGGACCTTTGCCTTTCGCGGGCAAGTGCTCTACCATCTGAGCTACCGAAGCACGACTCACGTCCGGTACTCACAGCTTTACTTCTGCCAGTACCTCGTCTCCTACCTTCCAAACTTTACAGAAGCTCTCCTGCGAACCTTGCAGAACTAGCACTCCTGAAAGAAAGGATATTGCGGAGGCATGGCTTAGCCACAGCCTGGGGGATGTTTCCAGAATGAGATTTTCACTCTGCAGCGGAGTGTGCGCTCATATGAAACTCAGATGGTAGAGCACTTGCCCGCGAAAGGCAAAGGTCCCGAGTTCGAGTCTCGGTCGGGCACACAGTTTTAATCTGCCAGGAAGTTTCATATCAGCGCACACTCCGCTGCAGAGTGAAAATCTCATTCTGGAAACATCCCCCAGGCTGTGGCTAAGCCAAGTCTCTGCAATATCCTTTCTTTCAGGAGTGCTAGTTCTGCAAGGTTCGCAGGAGAGCTTCTGTAAAGTTTGGAAGGTAGGAGACGAGGTACTGGCAGAAGTAAAGCTGTGAGTACCGGGCGTGAGTCGTGCTTCGGTAGCTCAGATGGTAGAGCCCTTGCCAGCGAAAGGCAAAGGTCCCGAGTTCGAGTCTCGGTCGGGCACACAGTTTTAATCTGCCAGGAGTTTCATATCAGCGCACACTCCGCTGCAGAGTGAAAATCTCATTCTGGAAACATCCCCCAGGCTGTGGCTAAGCCATGTCTCCGCAATATCCTTTCTTTCAGGAGTGCTAGTTCTGCAAGGTTCGCAGGAGAGCTTCTGTAAAGTTTGGAAGGTAGGAGACGAGGTACTGGCAGAAGTAAAGCTGTGAGTACCGGGCGTGAGTCGTGCTTCGGTAGCTCAGATGGTAGAGCACTTGCCCGCGAAAGGCAAAGGTCCTGAGTTCGAGTCTCGGTCGGGCACACAGTTTTAATCTGCCAGGAGTTTCATATCAGCGCACACTCCGCTGCAGAGTGAAAATCTCATTCTGGAAACATCCCCCAGGCTGTGGCTAAGCCATGTCTCCGCAATATCCTTTCTTTCAGGAGTGCTAGTTCTGCAAGGTTCGCAGGAGAGCTTCTGTAAAGTTTGGAAGGTAGGAGACGAGGTACTGGCAGAAGTAAAGCTGTGAGTACCGGGCGTGAGTCGTGCTTCGGTAGTTCAGATGGTAGAGCACTTGCCCGCGAAAGGCAAAGGTCCCGAGTTCGAGTCTCGGTCGGGCACACAGTTTTAATCTGCCAGGAGTTTCATATCAGCGCACACTCCGCTGCAGAGTGAAAATCTCATTGTAGGAAAGAGCTACTAAAGAAAGTGGTAAAGGTTTGAAAAAATGTATTATATTTGTCGTTCAAGTCGTCTTATTGCAGAATTATTGTCACATTATCCCTTTGCCGTTGTGTTTGAATGTCTGCATTACAAGGGAACTCTTATCCCTATATTTATTGCTTTCGGAGATGAGTCTGCTTTGATTCATTTCAGTTTTGCAATGTGCGCGTGATACAAGTTATCAAAATACATGAAGATATCGCGTGTAATCGTGCTACTGTTCCATTGGCATTAATGGCCCCTCCTCCCTTACGCAACGAACTTCTTACATAGAAATCAGTTAAAATGAACCCCCCCCCCCCCCCCCCAAAGGCAGCCTTAATATTTCTTCACTGCATAAATAATTTCAGTATCAAAATCTGCTATAATTTCACCGACGTTGCCTTCAATTCCCTTAATATTCTGATTAAATAACCTTTCTGCATCATCTGATTCATATTGTCCATTTATTGGACCATCTTCCAGCTTTAATAGTCCAAGATGCTAATCCAGGCGGGTGTAAAAATGAGTGTGCGTAATGGAAAATAGTAAACTCTAAAATGATGATTTGGCCCTGTCTGACTACCCCCTGGAGGAAATCTTAGGATCTCTTAATGCCCTTTTTTACATATAAATTACATTCTAAACACAAATGAATAATAAAGGCAACTAATACTACTAAATGAAAAAACGTTGTTGTTCAATATATATTTATTATACATTAAAATCAACCCTTTAAGTACAATTGTCTATATTTCCTAACTAAAACTATTAATAAACTGCTCAATTCTGCCCCTTATTGTGACTGCATGGTCTAACATCACTGACGCTAAATGACTGACATCATCCACGTACCAAAAACTAGAAGATCTACGGTGGTGTGGAACCTCAGTGGAAATAAACTAACGTGATCACAGCTGTTTAGCTTCATAGCCCTAATAATCTGAAGCAATTTGGGATATCACTGTATGTACTGCGTCCGGTGTGTCAAAGTGATGGTTCTCATACTCGTCTGCGACGATGGAAGAACTGCAGCCACAAATAAACTCTTTCAAACACTAGCACGGCAGAAGGCGCTCCACTGACTAATATACTCTAATACTGTGTTCTCCTTTCTGTGTTCTACAGACGAGAAACGCAAACTCCCAGCCACAAGGACGGAGTTCAGATAATGTCTCAACGTAAGTATAGGCAGAAGAGCTGCTCTCAATTACTGAACGCTGCCTACTCAACGACGACTTCCAACCTGAAGGTGAAGTCCAGAATCGTATATGTTCGCAACAGTACAGTGCCTACCTGTTCTAACTTTAAACTTTCCTGAGAGCAAAGACAGCAAGTCCGTCTGCAGCAACAAAGCTCATACTGAGCGACCGTCACACACGGGCGCTCACAACGGAAGACCACGTCTCTCCACCGATGGCTTCCCAGCAAAGCTCGGCTCCCCACCCTCGTAATTCCGAAAACGAATCATATTCCCGAAACAACGGAATGTTCTCCCTCTCTACAGATTCTTCCGAATGTCGGCCATCCATATTTTAGTCTTTTGTCGTCCAGCGCGGAAAGTTTGCGAGGTAAAACCTATACTCGTACAATGGTACGCCTCTGAGAGAAATCCTTGGAAATAAATCAGCCTGCGTGGTTTCCGAGGTGCCTCTTCTTCGTTCCTCTCAGATGCGTCCAAGATTTGCAGAGTTCCCAGTTATCCTTCTGGTCCTGCTACAATAGCGGCCAGCCGTCATCCTATTGTGCTCCAGAGCTCAGGTGCCACGACGTCCGTCTAGCTACTTCCTGATTTTAAGCAGGACCAACACCTGTGCAGGCCTTCCACCCAGAGCTTGAGTTCTGCTTGCCATTTCATCTCCACTGGCGTTCCAACCCCTACTAGTATATGTAAGTAGGCTGTTTAGGTTTTTTTATTGGTAACGCCACCTCTGTATGAAAATCACTGGCTGTGCTGTGTGCAGTCTGTGGCTGCTTTGCATTGTTGTAATACTCGCCATTGTAGTGTTGGGCAGCGGCAGCTGGATGTGAACAGCGCGTAGCGTTGCGCAGTTGGAGGTGAGCCGCCAGCAGTGGTGGATGTGGAGGGAGAGATGGCGGAGTTTTGAAATTTGTCATGAACTGCTATATTTATATATGATGATATCAAGGTAAATACATTGTTTGTTCTCTATTAATATCTTTCATTTGCTAACTATCCCTATCAGTAGTTAGTGCCTTCCGTAGTTTGAATCTTTTATTTAGCTGGCAGTAGTGGCACTCGCTGTATTGCAGTAGCTTGAGCAGCGAAGATTTTTGTGAGGTAAGTGATTTGTGAAAGGTATAGTTTAATGTTAGTCAGGGCCATTCTTTTGTAGGGAATTTTGAAAGTCAGATTGCGTTGCGCTAAAAAATATTGTGTGTCAGGTTAAGCACAGTCATGTATAATTGTTGAAAGGGGACGTTTCATATGTCGACCCTTAGCCGAGGATACCTCACTGGAATCTTCTGATCTTTTGTTGTAGTTTGTTTAATTAGTGTAGATTTTGTTTATTGCTAGCGCGTAATTGTAGAGAAAATCTCCTTTGTAGTTGCAGTCTTTCATTGTTGTACAGTAAAACAGTTGTGGCATGCATGTAGATTTGCACCAAGTATTTCGCAGCTGCAATTAACTAGATATTATTTTCAGTGTTATGTTAATGTGTTCTCTTATGTTTGCTCTTCAAATTGTGTTTTTCTGTGTTGTCGTGTGAAATACTGTGACAATAATGGCGTGTGAAAAACGTAATACTAGGCTCCAAAGTAAACTGAGAAATGACAGTGAAAATGAAAGCAGTGTGTTAGCGCCACCGAGTAATGAATTAACTGATGTTCAAAGTAGTAATTTGGTAATTGTGCATAGGGAAATGGAGCGGGCGGCAAACAATGGCGTGGACAGTGAAACAATTAGTGAAGAGGGAAGCATTATCGATCGATCGGTCGGCAATAGCTCACCTCAGGAAGCCGAAATGACACGACACGATCTCGCAAATACTGTAGATTCAGGTTTTGGATCCTCACCGTTTTCTCAAATAAGTCAAGACACATTTTCTGCTTGTCAAAATGTGAATGTTTCCGGTGTAAATTCACTGCCGAAAAGCACTGAGGAACATGTTTCAGACACCAATGCATTGTTATTACAATTAATACAACAAATGGGACAAACACAGCAAAAGCTTCAAAAGTTAGACACAATGGAACAAAATCAGAGACAAACACAGCAAAAGCTTCAAAAGTTAGACACAATGAAACAAAATCTTAAAAAGTTAGACTCATTGGAGCAAACTCTTGAACGAACACGTGAGGATTTAACTGCTGAGTTACATCACATTGAATCGAAATGTCAAAAAGTCTGTAATGACGTAAAAACACAAATTTGTGAGCATTTCCAACCTATTTTTTCGCGTCATGAAAATGCACTACAGAATCACGAAGCAGCCATAAAAGAACTGCAAACTATTGTTCATGAAAATCATGAGACCTTGCAAGCAAAATTTGACTCAGTTGCATCTACCGATACGGTTATGCAACTTGCAAAAACTCAGGAAAACTTAAAGGTCACAGTAGACACGATTTCAACACAAATGGACACTCTGAAACTTGGTTCAGAAAAACATACAGAGGAAATGATTTCACTATCAGATAAAGTAGCCGAACTTTCAGATCAGTTCACTAACTTATCTACAAAGGTAGATGATGATCTGAATGACACAACACCTGTAGCCTTCATGGACACTGAAGAGTATGAACAAATTAGAAAATTCAAACAAAATCAAAATCAAATCAATACACAGTACAAAAGAGAAATCCGGGAAGTGCAAGATCAGTTGGCACAAGTAGTACAAGAATTACGTATTTCAGAGGACACTCGCGCCCCAATACGGGAAGAGGGACATACAAATGCGGAACAGAACAACACAGGGCACTTCGGAAATTGTGAAAGAAGTTGGCAAGGTACGCCGAATTTTGAGATGGAACCGCCGAATCGACGTAACAATGACCGACATGCGACTTGCCGACATGATGATTTTGACTATAAGCTGTTCATTACTACACGTAAATTCAAAACATTTAAGAATTCTGGCAACGACATTCATCCACAAGCATGGCTCCATCAATTCTCTCATTGTTTTCCTCCCAACTGGTCGTTGGAACACAGATTAGAATTTATGTGTGGCTACTTAGAGAATGAACCAGCTGTAAGAATGCGATCGGTCATTCACGATTGCCACAGTGAAGGAGAATTTTACCATGCCTTCCTCTCAGCATATTGGTCTCAAGCCACACAAGACCGCGTAAAACATGGCATCATAATGATGAAACATTTCGAACAATCTGAATTCTCCAGTCTTGTGAAATATTTTGAAGACATGTTGCACAAGAATCAGTACCTGACAAACCCATACAGCCCCTCAGAACTCATCCGCATTTGCTTAATCAAATTACCTGAACATTTACGACATATTATTTTAGCAGGACGTTGCAAAGAAGACATTGAGGCTTTTCAGGGACTGTTACAAGAACTGGAAATTGACACTGACAATCGGGGGACGCGGGAACAGGAGCACAACAATTACAGGTCACATCTGTCACAATTCCGCGATGACAGAAATAATACACGACAAGGCTATTCTTATAACGTAAATCGTGACCAAAACAGACACCACCCGTATGACAACCGTTGGCAGAGTAGTAATAATTACAGGGAAAGATCACCTCTCCGCGGTAATGACTATTACAGAGACAATCAGAGAAACAGGCAATATGGGAACCAAAATAATTATTATTACGGGAGACAGAATAACTTTAGACGCAACGGTCCAGGGCGCAGTTACGATTCATCGAGAAATTCTCCACCACTTAACCGACAAGAAAGAAACTACAGGAACTACCAACATGACGACAGACGATGTGATCGTAACGACAGACCTGAATTGAATCAGAACTGGCGGGATTCTAACAGAGCTGGGCCCTCTCGTCACGGTGAATTTGTAGAAGCTAGGTCTCCTAATCCCAATAACGACGTGCGCCAACAAAGGAACAGACAATGACTCGCACCGCAGGCAGCCGTGTGCGCCGGTTGGCTCAGAGAAAAATAACATTGACGCTAACCTTGAGAAAAATTTTAGCACTCCTCACCGACATATACCACATAATAATTTCGTTAAAGTTGAAACTCTGCGTACTAGGAAGAGTAAAGGTTTACACCACATTTCACATGTAAAACCGTTTATTGAAAGATAATCTGCTTTTTAACTTTGTCTTTGCCATAAAACGTTTCACTTCACGTTACTAGTATGCTTTAGAATCTGTTAACATACAACAATGTTTGAAGTTAAATATCCAAGAGAACTTATTTAAACAGAAATGACGAATGCATTGTTATAGTGAACAGACGTCACAGTGTTATTGTGTGTGTGTACATTCTTGCTTGTTTGTTGCACAATTACGTAACGACTATAAGGCTCACATACTTAGAACATTTACCAGTACTGCTAATGAGATTTTAATGCAACATTTTGGTTTATTTGAAAATACATTCTGAATTTAAAGTGCTTTCTGAGAGATACCAGATGACACAGAGGTTAGTTTATGTGACAGCTACACGATTTTTATCACGACGCTACTAATGAGTGACAATTTACAATGTTGCTTTTGCGGTGTATCTGTTTTATATCTGCACAGTTTTCTGAATTCTTCTGGAAAGAAAAACATGTTTTAGTAGTAACGTTTGTGGTATAGCAACAATGAGACAGCCTTTTTCGTGGCACAACAATACGTTACTGTACAGTACTTTCTTCATCACGCCAATAAGCATAATAACTATGATATCTATACGCAAAGCATTTCACTTTTGTTTATCATGAGGTAAGTACATTGACTTATGCAGAACTTAGCTTTCGGAGGACGATAACTACGACACTTCCACACAGATTATGTTGCAACAAGACGCACAGTTTAGCGCTACAGTACACGTATTTGAGTGATCAATTTTATACTTAAAACATTTACTTTTAAATATTTTTGAATTACAAAGAAAGTTTTCCGTGATATATTTCATTCCATTGGTGTAATCTGTAACACCTGAGGGTATAATTACATTAATCCTCAGGGGGGTACACGCCTACTTTGTGTACCATGTGTTTGGCAAGCACAAGGAACCCTAGCTAATATGGTATTTGCTTATACAACTTTACACATCGGTACCATATTTCTCTAACACACAAATTACACAGCTATCTGATCATTTAACTGAGAGAGACAAACATTTATTTTACTATATCAGTGACAGATGTTTACGTAATTACACAGTTGGATAACTTCACACTTATGAAACTGTATTTTGTCTGTACTTTGTAAACTGTTCATATTTTTTCGGAACCATTGTGATACTATGAGAGCTTTGAATGATGTATTTGGTATGGATTCATGATTTTTAAAGTACGTTTGAGGCAGATGACACTTTTGACATGAGCAGAGAATTTTTTTAATTATTGGAGGAAGCTACGACGATTTTGAGATTTGACTGAGGTGTTATGATGTTATTATTACGGCGACCATGTGTACTATGCTGTTGAGATATGTTTATGATCAACAAGATGATGCTACCGTATATGAGGAATAAGAAGTATGTTGGAAACCAAGAATCGTACTTTAAGAGTTATGAAATGTGCGTAAATGCGTGACTGTATCACAATGCTGACGAATATTTTATTTGGACACTTATATTTACAGGATTTTTTTTCTACACATTTGTTACGCAAATTTTCGACCTGTGAAATGTTTATATGAGACTGTCACTGTAGCGGAAACTGCTGTCGTAAATATGTCGGTAAGAAAGGTAAGTGACCGTGACGTAATGCGTTGCGAGCGGCCAGGTGTGCCAGTTGCCTGGAGGAAAAGCCATTATTGCGAGCCCTTTTCAGCGGCACAGGTAGAAAAAATAAAAATAAAAAAAAGACGCCATTAACCTCGCTTCTGACATTCCTTTGTAGAAAGCATCGCAAAAACGACATGGTCGAACTTGAAAACATATGATTACACTGGATGCCTAATGAAATGACGAGAAATATTTTTATGTCTATACACCTGATTTTGACTACTGTCTCTCTAGTTGAGAGATTTTTCTACTAACTTATGAAATGCCACATGGCTATTGAACAATGTTCATATGCTTTGCTGTGTACATAGTTGCTTATTTCATTTGATATCTAGTTTCTAGCTGCACTGCTGTATTGGTTCAAATAAAATTTTATAGATGTACTAATATAAATATTTTCTGTCTACAGATCCAGTAAATAATAGTTTTGTGATGTATTTCAAAAAAATGAGGGAGCACAAAAAAGATATTTCCCTTCACAGGAACTGCATACATAATTTTCTTTACAATATTTGGTAATTTATTTCATAGAGTAAGTTATCGTGATGCATCACCTTAGTGTTAAGATGTGACATAGGTATTAGACATGGCCATTTTTAGTGTAATATTTTTTCTGCTTGAGCTATGTCATGTTTTGATATAAGTTATTACATTTGCTGCTGCTAGCTTTGCCAATCTGTATTTTTTGTCATTGCTGCTTGTGTTAATTTGTTATGTGCTGCTGCATTGCCTCGTCCCTTAGTTTAGTATCTGACTCAGTAGATTTAAGTTAGCTTAAGAGGAGACTATATAAGAAACTAACTATTATAAATTTATAAGAAATGCATTGAGAAGCTATCAGAAAATGGTCTGGCAAAATAAAAAGGATACTGTACAGTGGAGAAAAACTATTATTGACAGAGGATGTGAACAGAATACAGAAAGCAGAGAGAAAAACTATTTTTGACAGAGGATGTGAACGAAATACAGAAGGCAGGCTTAGATAGGACTTTTGGGAATAATGATGAATGAAGGGAGATCTCCAAGAAGCAAAGAAAGTTTTGTTTGCAAAATACTGCAATGAAACAAACCCTATCCTTTCCTTTTGTGTTATCCCACTATGTATTTGGGTACCCTTGTGTATATATGTTCTTCCTGTCTTTACATGTTTACCTCATCAGACTTTTGTTGTAGAATTTTTCTCATACTCAGCTACATGAACTATGATGAGGAATACTGTTATCCTCAAATATAATTTGCATTAATAATATGTTATTTACTTTGTAAAGATGTTAGACATTATTAATTCTGTTTTGTTTTAATGCTCATGTGTAAAGTTGATGTTTCAAAAGTTATTCTGATCTTTTATGTATTTACTTATGTCATAATTCCTGTAACACTGATGTATATGTTTATTTCTATTCTTTTGTAAAGCCCCTATTATTACAAACGTTATCTGTATTATTATGTTTTTAATGATGTGTTTTGTACCTTTGTTATTGTATTCTTATGTTATAAAATTGTAATTGTCACCAGTTCATGATATTATTAACTTGTTAGTTACATTTCACTGCACACGTTTCTGTTGGTCCATAGTATATGGACAATATGTGAGAAGTAGGGAGTGATAGTGTTTGCACGTGTGTTAATGATTCAGCAAGGGACTGGATAACAGCATTGCTGGTTCTAAGGACAATTTCAAAAACTTTGTGAGTGCACAAGTGGTGGTTTATGGACTTGCTACATTATCCGCAAGACTCTTCAATGGTGATTGTGCACCTGCACAGTCACAACAGATGGCTGCTGGCTATCTCTCCAAGGACTACAGTGGGTCTGCATCTTTGATGACCCACCAGTACCATTATCTCTACAAGGACTACAGTGGGTCTGCATCTATGATGACCCACCATGCCATTATTTCTACAAGGACTGCAGTGGGTCTGCACCTCTGGTGGCCCACCAATACCGTAATCTCTACCAGGACTACAGTGGGTCTGCTCTGTGATGACCTACCTACCAATACTCTTCAAAATTTCGACTGACTCTGCTGTGGGTTTGCTCTGTTGTGGCCCATTACCTGTCTGCATGTCGAGAGTCAGCACTGTCTTTCCATTGGAAGGACAACACTACTTCTTCAAGACTGCATGGAAATCCACTACTTCTGTGTGCATTTTCTTTTACTGCTCAGACTTTGAGAAAAACACTGCTATTCTCCTGTTATGTACGATTAGGACTGTCTTTATGGACTGTGAGACAATTTTAGCTTTTGACCAACATTGTATCAATAAGTGTGTGCATTTGATTTCTTTGTTATTGTAATTATGAAAAAAAATTTTCAAATCTGTATTGGCCACTGCCCAATCCAATTTGTAAAATTTTTTGTGGGGAGCATGGGGGCTATGTAAGTAGACTGTTTAGGTTTTTTTATTGGTAACGCCACCTCTGTATGAAAATCACTGGCTGTGCTGTGTGCAGTCTGTGGCTGCTTTGCATTGTTGTAATACTCGCCATTGTAGTGTTGGGCAGCGGCAGCTGGATGTGAACAGCGCGTAGCGTTGCGCAGTTGGAGGTGAGCCGCCAGCAGTGGTGGATGTGGAGGGAGAGATGGCGGAGTTTTGAAATTTGTCATGAACTGCTATATTTATATATGATGATATCAAGGTAAATACATTGTTTGTTCTCTATTAATATCTTTCATTTGCTAACTATCCCTATCAGTAGTTAGTGCCTTCCGTAGTTTGAATCTTTTATTTAGCTGGCAGTAGTGGCACTCGCTGTATTGCAGTAGCTTGAGCAGCGAAGATTTTTGTGAGGTAAGTGATTTGTGAAAGGTATAGTTTAATGTTAGTCAGGGCCATTCTTTTGTAGGGAATTTTGAAAGTCAGATTGCGTTGCGCTAAAAAATATTGTGTGTCAGGTTAAGCACAGTCATGTATAATTGTTGAAAGGGGACGTTTCATATGTCGACCCTTAGCCGAGGATACCTCACTGGAATCTTCTGATCTTTTGTTGTAGTTTGTTTAATTAGTGTAGATTTTGTTTATTGCTAGCGCGTAATTGTAGAGAAAATCTCCTTTGTAGTTGCAGTCTTTCATTGTTGTACAGTAAAACAGTTGTGGCATGCATGTAGATTTGCACCAAGTATTTCGCAGCTGCAATTAACTAGATATTATTTTCAGTGTTATGTTAATGTGTTCTCTTATGTTTGCTCTTCAAATTGTGTTTTTCTGTGTTGTCGTGTGAAATACTGTGACAATAATGGCGTGTGAAAAACGTAATACTAGGCTCCAAAGTAAACTGAGAAATGACAGTGAAAATGAAAGCAGTGTGTTAGCGCCACCGAGTAATGAATTAACTGATGTTCAAAGTAGTAATTTGGTAATTGTGCATAGGGAAATGGAGCGGGCGGCAAACAATGGCGTGGACAGTGAAACAATTAGTGAAGAGGGAAGCATTATCGATCGATCGGTCGGCAATAGCTCACCTCAGGAAGCCGAAATGACACGACACGATCTCGCAAATACTGTAGATTCAGGTTTTGGATCCTCACCGTTTTCTCAAATAAGTCAAGACACATTTTCTGCTTGTCAAAATGTGAATGTTTCCGGTGTAAATTCACTGCCGAAAAGCACTGAGGAACATGTTTCAGACACCAATGCATTGTTATTACAATTAATACAACAAATGGGACAAACACAGCAAAAGCTTCAAAAGTTAGACACAATGGAACAAAATCAGAGACAAACACAGCAAAAGCTTCAAAAGTTAGACACAATGGAACAAAATCTTAAAAAGTTAGACTCATTGGAGCAAACTCTTGAACGAACACGTGAGGATTTAACTGCTGAGTTACATCACATTGAATCGAAATGTCAAAAAGTCTGTAATGACGTAAAAACACAAATTTGTGAGCATTTCCAACCTATTTTTTCGCGTCATGAAAATGCACTACAGAATCACGAAGCAGCCATAAAAGAACTGCAAACTATTGTTCATGAAAATCATGAGACCTTGCAAGCAAAATTTGACTCAGTTGCATCTACCGATACGGTTATGCAACTTGCAAAAACTCAGGAAAACTTAAAGGTCACAGTAGACACGATTTCAACACAAATGGACACTCTGAAACTTGGTTCAGAAAAACATACAGAGGAAATGATTTCACTATCAGATAAAGTAGCCGAACTTTCAGATCAGTTCACTAACTTATCTACAAAGGTAGATGATGATCTGAATGACACAACACCTGTAGCCTTCATGGACACTGAAGAGTATGAACAAATTAGAAAATTCAAACAAAATCAAAATCAAATCAATACACAGTACAAAAGAGAAATCCGGGAAATGCAAGATCAGTTGGCACAAGTAGTACAAGAATTACGTATTTCAGAGGACACTCGCGCCCCAATACGGGAAGAGGGACATACAAATGCGGAACAGAACAACACAGGGCACTTCGGAAATTGTGAAAGAAGTTGGCAAGGTACGCCGAATTTTGAGATGGAACCGCCGAATCGACGTAACAATGACCGACATGCGACTTGCCGACATGATGATTTTGACTATAAGCTGTTCATTACTACACGTAAATTCAAAACATTTAAGAATTCTGGCAACGACATTCATCCACAAGCATGGCTCCATCAATTCTCTCATTGTTTTCCTCCCAACTGGTCGTTGGAACACAGATTAGAATTTATGTGTGGCTACTTAGAGAATGAACCAGCTGTAAGAATGCGATCGGTCATTCACGATTGCCACAGTGAAGGAGAATTTTACCATGCCTTCCTCTCAGCATATTGGTCTCAAGCCACACAAGACCGCGTAAAACATGGCATCATAATGATGAAACATTTCGAACAATCTGAATTCTCCAGTCTTGTGAAATATTTTGAAGACATGTTGCACAAGAATCAGTACCTGACAAACCCATACAGCCCCTCAGAACTCATCCGCATTTGCTTAATCAAATTACCTGAACATTTACGACGTATTATTTTAGCAGGACGTTGCAAAGAAGACATTGAGGCTTTTCAGGGACTGTTACAAGAACTGGAAATTGACACTGACAATCGGGGGACGCGGGAACAGGAGCACAACAATTACAGGTCACATCTGTCACAATTCCGCGATGACAGAAATAATACACGACAAGGCTATTCTTATAACGTAAATCGTGACCAAAACAGACACCACCCGTATGACAACCGTTGGCAGAGTAGTAATAATTACAGGGAAAGATCACCTCTCCGCGGTAATGACTATTACAGAGACAATCAGAGAAACAGACAATATGGGAACCAAAATAATTATTATTACGGGAGACAGAATAACTTTAGACGCAACGGTCCAGGGCGCAGTTACGATTCAGGGAGAAATTCTCCACCACTTAACTGACAAGAAAGAAACTACAGGAACTACCAACATGACGACAGACGATGTGATCGTAACGACAGACCTGAATTGAATCAGAACTGGCGGGATTCTAACAGAGCTGGGCCCTCTCGTCACGGTGAATTTGTAGAAGCTAGGTCTCCTAATCCCAATAACGACGTGCGCCAACAAAGGAACAGACAATGACTCGCACCGCAGGCAGCCGCGTGCGCCGGTTGGCTCAGAGAAAAATAACATTGACGCTAACCTTGAGAAAAATTTTAGCACTCCTCACCGACATATACCACATAATAATTTCGTTAAAGTTGAAACTCTGCGTACTAGGAAGAGTAAAGGTTTACACCACATTTCACATGTAAAACCGTTTATTGAAAGATAATCTGCTTTTTAACTTTGTCTTTGCCATAAAACGTTTCACTTCACATTACTAGTATGCTTTAGAATCTGTTAACATACAACAATGTTTGAAGTTAAATATCCAAGAGAACTTATTTAAACAGAAATGACGAATGCATTGTTATAGTGAACAGACGTCACAGTGTTATTGTGTGTGTGTACATTCTTGCTTGTTTGTTGCACAATTACGTAACGACTATAAGGCTCACATACTTAGAACATTTACCAGTACTGCTAATGAGATTTTAATGCAACATTTTGGTTTATTTGAAAATACATTCTGAATTTAAAGTGCTTTCTGAGAGATACCAGATGACACAGAGGTTAGTTTATGTGACAGCTACACGATTTTTATCACGACGCTACTAATGAGTGACAATTTACAATGTTGCTTTTGCGGTGTATCTGTTTTATATCTGCACAGTTTTCTGAATTCTTCTGGAAAGAAAAACATGTTTTAGTAGTAACGTTTGTGGTATAGCAACAATGAGACAGCCTTTTTCGTGGCACAACAATACGTTACTGTACAGTACTTTCTTCATCACGCCAATAAGCATAATAACTATGATATCTATACGCAAAGCATTTCACTTTTGTTTATCATGAGGTAAGTACATTGACTTATGCAGAACTTAGCTTTCGGAGGACGATAACTACGACACTTCCACACAGATTATGTTGCAACAAGACGCACAGTTTAGCGCTACAGTACACGTATTTGAGTGATCAATTTTATACTTAAAACATTTATTTTTAAATATTTTTGAATTACAAAGAAAGTTTTCCGTGATATATTTCATTCCATTGGTGTAATCTGTAACACCTGAGGGTATAATTACATTAATCCTCAGGGGGGTACACGCCTACTTTGTGTACCATGTGTTTGGCAAGCACAAGGAACCCTAGCTAATATGGTATTTGCTTATACAACTTTACACATCGGTACCATATTTCTCTAACACACAAATTACACAGCTATCTGATCATTTAACTGAGAGAGACAAACATTTATTTTACTATATCAGTGACAGATGTTTACGTAATTACACAGTTGGATAACTTCACACTTATGAAACTGTATTTTGTCTGTACTTTGTAAACTGTTCATATTTTTTCGGAACCATTGTGATACTATGAGAGCTTTGAATGATGTATTTGGTATGGATTCATGATTTTTAAAGTACGTTTGAGGCAGATGACACTTTTGACATGAGCAGAGAATTTTTTTAATTATTGGAGGAAGCTACGACGATTTTGAGATTTGACTGAGGTGTTATGATGTTATTATTACGGCGACCATGTGTACTATGCTGTTGAGATATGTTTATGATCAATAAGATGATGCTACCGTATATGAGGAATAAGAAGTATGTTGGAAACCAAGAATCATACTTTAAGAGTTATGAAATGTGCGTAAATGCGTGACTGTATCACAATGCTGACGAATATTTTATTTGGACACTTATATTTACAGGATTTTTTTTCTACACATTTGTTACGCAAATTTTCGACCTGTGAAATGTTTATATGAGACTGTCACTGTAGCGGAAACTGCTGTCGTAAATATGTCGGTAAGAAAGGTAAGTGACCGTGACGTAATGCGTTGCGAGCGGCCAGGTGTGCCAGTTGCCTGGAGGAAAAGCCATTATTGCGAGCCCTTTTCAGCGGCACAGGTAGAAAAAATAAAAATAAAAAAAAGACGCCATTAACCTCGCTTCTGACATTCCTTTGTAGAAAGCATCGCAAAAACGACACGGTCGAACTTGAAAACATATGATTACACTGGATGCCTAATGAAATGACGAGAAATATTTTTATGTCTATACACCTGATTTTGACTACTGTCTCTCTAGTTGAGAGATTTTTCTACTAACTTATGAAATGCCACATGGCTATTGAACGATGTTCTTATGCTTTGCTGTGTACATAGTTGCTTATTTCATTTGATATCTAGTTTCTAGCTGCACTGCTGCATTGGTTCAAATAAAATTTTATAGATGTACTAATATAAATATTTTCTGTCTACAGATCCAGTAAATAATAGTTTTGTGATATATTTCAAAAAAATGAGGGAGCACAAAAAAGATATTTCCCTTCACAGGAACTGCATACATAATTTTCTTTACAATATTTGGTAATTTATTTCATAGAGTAAGTTATCGTGATGCATCACCTTAGTGTTAAGATGTGACATAGGTATTAGACATGGCCATTTTTAGTGTAATATTTTTTTCTGCTTGAGCTATGTCATGTTTTGATATAAGTTATTACATTTGCTGCTGCTAGCTTTGCCAATCTGTATTTTTTGTCATTGCTGCTTGTGTTAATTTGTTATGTGCTGCTGCATTGCCTCGTCCCTTAGTTTAGTATCTGACTCAGTAGATTTAAGTTAGCTTAAGAGGAGACTATATAAGAAACTAACTATTATAAATTTATAAGAAATGCATTGAGAAGCTATCAGAAAATGGTCTGGCAAAATAAAAAGGATACTGTACAGTGGAGAAAAACTATTATTGACAGAGGATGTGAACAGAATACAGAAAGCAGAGAGAAAAACTATTTTTGACAGAGGATGTGAACGAAATACAGAAGGCAGGCTTAGATAGGACTTTTGGGAATAATGATGAATGAAGGGAGATCTCCAAGAAGCAAAGAAAGTTTTGTTTGCAAAATACTGCAATGAAACAAACCCTATCCTTTCCTTTTGTGTTATCCCACTATGTATTTGGGTACCCTTGTGTATATATGTTCTTCCTGTCTTTACATGTTTACCTCATCAGACTTTTGTTGTAGAATTTTTCTCATACTCAGCTACATGAACTATGATGAGGAATACTGTTATCCTCAAATATAATTTGCGTTAATAATATGTTATTTACTTTGTAAAGATGTTAGACATTATTAATTCTGTTTTGTTTTAATGCTCATGTGTAAAGTTGATGTTTCAAAAGTTATTCTGATCTTTTATGTATTTACTTATGTCATAATTCCTGTAACACTGATGTATATGTTTATTTCTATTCTTTTGTAAAGCCCCTATTATTACAAACGTTATCTGTATTATTATGTTTTTAATGATGTGTTTTGTACCTTTGTTATTGTATTCTTATGTTATAAAATTGTAATTGTCACCAGTTCATGATATTATTAACTTGTTAGTTACATTTCACTGCACACGTTTCTGTTGGTCATAGTATATGGACAATATGTGAGAAGTAGGGAGTGATAGTGTTTGCACGTGTGTTAATGATTCAGCAAGGGACTGGATAACAGCATTGCTGGTTCTAAGGACAATTTCAAAAACTTTGTGAGTGCACAAGTGGTGGTTTATGGACTTGCTACATTATCCGCAAGACTCTTCAATGGTGATTGTGCACCTGCACAGTCACAACAGATGGCTGCTGGCTATCTCTCCAAGGACTACAGTGGGTCTGCATCTTTGATGACCCACCAGTACCATTATCTCTACAAGGACTACAGTGGGTCTGCATCTATGATGACCCACCATGCCATTATTTCTACAAGGACTGCAGTGGGTCTGCACCTCTGGTGGCCCACCAATACCGTAATCTCTACCAGGACTACAGTGGGTCTGCTCTGTGATGACCTACCTACCAATACTCTTCAAAATTTCGACTGACTCTGCTGTGGGTTTGCTCTGTTGTGGCCCATTACCTGTCTGCATGTCGAGAGTCAGCACTGTCTTTCCATTGGAAGGACAACACTACTTCTTCAAGACTGCATGGAAATCCACTACTTCTGTGTGCATTTTCTTTTACTACTCAGACTTTGAGAAAAACACTGCTATTCTCCTGTTATGTACGATTAGGACTGTCTTTATGGACTGTGAGACAATTTTAGCTTTTGACCAACATTGTATCAATAAGTGTGTGCATTTAATTTCTTTGTTATTGTAATTATGAAAAAAAATTTTCAAATCTGTATTGGCCACTGCCCAATCCAATTTGTAAAATTTTTTGTGGGGAGCATGGGGGCTATGTAAGTAGGCTGTTTAGGTTTTTTTATTGGTAACGCCACCTCTGTATGAAAATCACTGGCTGTGCTGTGTGCAGTCTGTGGCTGCTTTGCATTGTTGTAATACTCGCCATTGTAGTGTTGGGCAGCGGCAGCTGGATGTGAACAGCGCGTAGCGTTGCGCAGTTGGAGGTGAGCCGCCAGCAGTGGTGGATGTGGAGGGAGAGATGGCGGAGTTTTGAAATTTGTCATGAACTGCTATATTTATATATGATGATATCAAGGTAAATACATTGTTTGTTCTCTATTAATATCTTTCATTTGCTAACTATCCCTATCAGTAGTTAGTGCCTTCCGTAGTTTGAATCTTTTATTTAGCTGGCAGTAGTGGCACTCGCTGTATTGCAGTAGCTTGAGCAGCGAAGATTTTTGTGAGGTAAGTGATTTGTGAAAGGTATAGTTTAATGTTAGTCAGGGCCATTCTTTTGTAGGGAATTTTGAAAGTCAGATTGCGTTGCGCTAAAAAATATTGTGTGTCAGGTTAAGCACAGTCATGTATAATTGTTGAAAGGGGACGTTTCATATGTCGACCCTTAGCCGAGGATACCTCACTGGAATCTTCTGATCTTTTGTTGTAGTTTGTTTAATTAGTGTAGATTTTGTTTATTGCTAGCGCGTAATTGTAGAGAAAATCTCCTTTGTAGTTGCAGTCTTTCATTGTTGTACAGTAAAACAGTTGTGGCATGCATGTAGATTTGCACCAAGTATTTCGCAGCTGCAATTAACTAGATATTATTTTCAGTGTTATGTTAATGTGTTCTCTTATGTTTGCTCTTCAAATTGTGTTTTTCTGTGTTGTCGTGTGAAATACTGTGACAATAATGGCGTGTGAAAAACGTAATACTAGGCTCCAAAGTAAACTGAGAAATGACAGTGAAAATGAAAGCAGTGTGTTAGCGCCACCGAGTAATGAATTAACTGATGTTCAAAGTAGTAATTTGGTAATTGTGCATAGGGAAATGGAGCGGGCGGCAAACAATGGCGTGGACAGTGAAACAATTAGTGAAGAGGGAAGCATTATCGATCGATCGGTCGGCAATAGCTCACCTCAGGAAGCCGAAATGACACGACACGATCTCGCAAATACTGTAGATTCAGGTTTTGGATCCTCACCGTTTTCTCAAATAAGTCAAGACACATTTTCTGCTTGTCAAAATGTGAATGTTTCCGGTGTAAATTCACTGCCGAAAAGCACTGAGGAACATGTTTCAGACACCAATGCATTGTTATTACAATTAATACAACAAATGGGACAAACACAGCAAAAGCTTCAAAAGTTAGACACAATGGAACAAAATCAGAGACAAACACAGCAAAAGCTTCAAAAGTTAGACACAATGGAACAAAATCTTAAAAAGTTAGACTCATTGGAGCAAACTCTTGAACGAACACGTGAGGATTTAACTGCTGAGTTACATCACATTGAATCGAAATGTCAAAAAGTCTGTAATGACGTAAAAACACAAATTTGTGAGCATTTCCAACCTATTTTTTCGCGTCATGAAAATGCACTACAGAATCACGAAGCAGCCATAAAAGAACTGCAAACTATTGTTCATGAAAATCATGAGACCTTGCAAGCAAAATTTGACTCAGTTGCATCTACCGATACGGTTATGCAACTTGCAAAAACTCAGGAAAACTTAAAGGTCACAGTAGACACGATTTCAACACAAATGGACACTCTGAAACTTGGTTCAGAAAAACATACAGAGGAAATGATTTCACTATCAGATAAAGTAGCCGAACTTTCAGATCAGTTCACTAACTTATCTACAAAGGTAGATGATGATCTGAATGACACAACACCTGTAGCCTTCATGGACACTGAAGAGTATGAACAAATTAGAAAATTCAAACAAAATCAAAATCAAATCAATACACAGTACAAAAGAGAAATCCGGGAAATGCAAGATCAGTTGGCACAAGTAGTACAAGAATTACGTATTTCAGAGGACACTCGCGCCCCAATACGGGAAGAGGGACATACAAATGCGGAACAGAACAACACAGGGCACTTCGGAAATTGTGAAAGAAGTTGGCAAGGTACGCCGAATTTTGAGATGGAACCGCCGAATCGACGTAACAATGACCGACATGCGACTTGCCGACATGATGATTTTGACTATAAGCTGTTCATTACTACACATAAATTCAAAACATTTAAGAATTCTGGCAACGACATTCATCCACAAGCATGGCTCCATCAATTCTCTCATTGTTTTCCTCCCAACTGGTCGTTGGAACACAGATTAGAATTTATGTGTGGCTACTTAGAGAATGAACCAGCTGTAAGAATGCGATCGGTCATTCACGATTGCCACAGTGAAGGAGAATTTTACCATACCTTCCTCTCAGCATATTGGTCTCAAGCCACACAAGACCACGTAAAACATGGCATCATAATGATGAAACATTTCGAACAATCTGAATTCTCCAGTCTTGTGAAATATTTTGAAGACATGTTGCACAAGAATCAGTACCTGACAAACCCATACAGCCCCTCAGAACTCATCCGCATTTGCTTAATCAAATTACCTGAACATTTACGACGTATTATTTTAGCAGGACGTTGCAAAGAAGACATTGAGGCTTTTCAGGGACTGTTACAAGAACTGGAAATTGACACTGACAATCGGGGGACGCGGGAACAGGAGCACAACAATTACAGGTCACATCTGTCACAATTCCGCGATGACAGAAATAATACACGACAAGGCTATTCTTATAACGTAAATCGTGACCAAAACAGACACCACCCGTATGACAACCGTTGGCAGAGTAGTAATAATTACAGGGAAAGATCACCTCTCCGCGGTAATGACTATTACAGAGACAATCAGAGAAACAGACAATATGGGAACCAAAATAATTATTATTACGGGAGACAGAATAACTTTAGACGCAACGGTCCAGGGCGCAGTTACGATTCAGGGAGAAATTCTCCACCACTTAACTGACAAGAAAGAAACTACAGGAACTACCAACATGACGACAGACGATGTGATCGTAACGACAGACCTGAATTGAATCAGAACTGGCGGGATTCTAACAGAGCTGGGCCCTCTCGTCACGGTGAATTTGTAGAAGCTAGGTCTCCTAATCCCAATAACGACGTGCGCCAACAAAGGAACAGACAATGACTCGCACCGCAGGCAGCCGCGTGCGCCGGTTGGCTCAGAGAAAAATAACATTGACGCTAACCTTGAGAAAAATTTTAGCACTCCTCACCGACATATACCACATAATAATTTCGTTAAAGTTGAAACTCTGCGTACTAGGAAGAGTAAAGGTTTACACCACATTTCACATGTAAAACCGTTTATTGAAAGATAATCTGCTTTTTAACTTTGTCTTTGCCATAAAACGTTTCACTTCACATTACTAGTATGCTTTAGAATCTGTTAACATACAACAATGTTTGAAGTTAAATATCCAAGAGAACTTATTTAAACAGAAATGACGAATGCATTGTTATAGTGAACAGACGTCACAGTGTTATTGTGTGTGTGTACATTCTTGCTTGTTTGTTGCACAATTACGTAACGACTATAAGGCTCACATACTTAGAACATTTACCAGTACTGCTAATGAGATTTTAATGCAACATTTTGGTTTATTTGAAAATACATTCTGAATTTAAAGTGCTTTCTGAGAGATACCAGATGACACAGAGGTTAGTTTATGTGACAGCTACACGATTTTTATCACGACGCTACTAATGAGTGACAATTTACAATGTTGCTTTTGCGGTGTATCTGTTTTATATCTGCACAGTTTTCTGAATTCTTCTGGAAAGAAAAACATGTTTTAGTAGTAACTTTTGTGGTATAGCAACAATGAGACAGCCTTTTTCGTGGCACAACAATACGTTAATGTACAGTACTTTCTTCATCACGCCAATAAGCATAATAACTATGATATCTATACGCAAAGCATTTCACTTTTGTTCATCATGAGGTAAGTACATTGACTTATGCAGAACTTAGCTTTCGGAGGACGATAACTACGACACTTCCACACAGATTATGTTGCAACAAGACGCACAGTTTAGCGCTACAGTACACGTATTTGAGTGATCAATTTTATACTTAAAACATTTATTTTTAAATATTTTTGAATTACAAAGAAAGTTTTCCATGATATATTTCATTCCATTGGTGTAATCTGTAACACCTGAGGGTATAATTACATTAATCCTCAGGGGGGTACACGCCTACTTTGTGTACCATGTGTTTGGCAAGCACAAGGAACCCTAGCTAATATGGTATTTGCTTATACAACTTTACACATCGGTACCATATTTCTCTAACACACAAATTACACAGCTATCTGATCATTTAACTGAGAGAGACAAACATTTATTTTACTATATCAGTGACAGATGTTTACGTAATTACACAGTTGGATAACTTCACACTTATGAAACTGTATTTTGTCTGTACTTTGTAAACTGTTCATATTTTTTCGGAACCATTGTGATACTATGAGAGCTTTGAATGATGTATTTGGTATGGATTCATGATTTTTAAAGTACGTTTGAGGCAGATGACACTTTTGACATGAGCAGAGAATTTTTTTAATTATTGGAGGAAGCTACGACGATTTTGAGATTTGACTGAGGTGTTATGATGTTATTATTACGGCGACCATGTGTACTATGCTGTTGAGATATGTTTATGATCAATAAGATGATGCTACCGTATATGAGGAATAAGAAGTATGTTGGAAACCAAGAATCATACTTTAAGAGTTATGAAATGTGCGTAAATGCGTGACTGTATCACAATGCTGACGAATATTTTATTTGGACACTTATATTTACAGGATTTTTTTTCTACACATTTGTTACGCAAATTTTCGACCTGTGAAATGTTTATATGAGACTGTCACTGTAGCAGAAACTGCTGTCGTAAATATGTCGGTAAGAAAGGTAAGTGACCGTGACGTAATGCGTTGCGAGCGGCCAGGTGTGCCAGTTGCCTGGAGGAAAAGCCATTATTGCGAGCCCTTTTCAGCGGCACAGGTAGAAAAAATAAAAATAAAAAAAAGACGCCATTAACCTCGCTTCTGACATTCCTTTGTAGAAAGCATCGCAAAAACGACACGGTCGAACTTGAAAACATATGATTACACTGGATGCCTAATGAAATGACGAGAAATATTTTTATGTCTATACACCTGATTTTGACTACTGTCTCTCTAGTTGAGAGATTTTTCTACTAACTTATGAAATGCCACATGGCTATTGAACGATGTTCTTATGCTTTGCTGTGTACATAGTTGCTTATTTCATTTGATATCTAGTTTCTAGCTGCACTGCTGCATTGGTTCAAATAAAATTTTATAGATGTACTAATATAAATATTTTCTGTCTACAGATCCAGTAAATAATAGTTTTGTGATATATTTCAAAAAAATGTGGGAGCACAAAAAAGATATTTCCCTTCACAGGAACTGCATACATAATTTTCTTTACAATATTTGGTAATTTATTTCATAGAGTAAGTTATCGTGATGCATCACCTTAGTGTTAAGATGTGACATAGGTATTAGACATGGCCATTTTTAGTGTAATATTTTTTTCTGCTTGAGCTATGTCATGTTTTGATATAAGTTATTACATTTGCTGCTGCTAGCTTTGCCAATCTGTATTTTTTGTCATTGCTGCTTGTGTTAATTTGTTATGTGCTGCTGCATTGCCTCGTCCCTTAGTTTAGTATCTGACTCAGTAGATTTAAGTTAGCTTAAGAGGAGACTATATAAGAAACTAACTATTATAAATTTATAAGAAATGCATTGAGAAGCTATCAGAAAATGGTCTGGCAAAATAAAAAGGATACTGTACAGTGGAGAAAAACTATTATTGACAGAGGATGTGAACAGAATACAGAAAGCAGAGAGAAAAACTATTTTTGACAGAGGATGTGAACGAAATACAGAAGGCAGGCTTAGATAGGACTTTTGGGAATAATGATGAATGAAGGGAGATCTCCAAGAAGCAAAGAAAGTTTTGTTTGCAAAATACTGCAATGAAACAAACCCTATCCTTTCCTTTTGTGTTATCCCACTATGTATTTGGGTACCCTTGTGTATATATGTTCTTCCTGTCTTTACATGTTTACCTCATCAGACTTTTGTTGTAGAATTTTTCTCATACTCAGCTACATGAACTATGATGAGGAATACTGTTATCCTCAAATATAATTTGCGTTAATAATATGTTATTTACTTTGTAAAGATGTTAGACATTATTAATTCTGTTTTGTTTTAATGCTCATGTGTAAAGTTGATGTTTCAAAAGTTATTCTGATCTTTTATGTATTTACTTATGTCATAATTCCTGTAACACTGATGTATATGTTTATTTCTATTCTTTTGTAAAGCCCCTATTATTACAAACGTTATCTGTATTATTATGTTTTTAATGATGTGTTTTGTACCTTTGTTATTGTATTCTTATGTTATAAAATTGTAATTGTCACCAGTTCATGATATTATTATCTTGTTAGTTACATTTCACTGCACACGTTTCTGTTGGTCATAGTATATGGACAATATGTGAGAAGTAGGGAGTGATAGTGTTTGCACGTGTGTTAATGATTCAGCAAGGGACTGGATAACAGCATTGCTGGTTCTAAGGACAATTTCAAAAACTTTGTGAGTGCACAAGTGGTAGTTTATGGACTTGCTACATTATCCGCAAGACTCTTCAACGGTGATTGTGCACCTGCACAGTCACAACAGATGGCTGCTGGCTATCTCTCCAAGGACTACAGTGGGTCTGCATCTTTGATGACCCACCAGTACCATTATCTCTACAAGGACTACAGTGGGTCTGCATCTATGATGACCCACCATGCCATTATTTCTACAAGGACTGCAGTGGGTCTGCACCTCTGGTGGCCCACCAATACCGTAATCTCTACCAGGACTACAGTGGGTCTGCTCTGTGATGACCTACCTACCAATACTCTTCAAAATTTCGACTGACTCTGCTGTGGGTTTGCTCTGTTGTGGCCCATTACCTGTCTGCATGTCGAGAGTCAGCACTGTCTTTCCATTGGAAGGACAACACTACTTCTTCAAGACTGCATGGAAATCCACTACTTCTGTGGGCATTTTCTTTTACTGCTCAGACTTTGAGAAAAACACTGCTATTCTCCTGTTATGTACGATTAGGACTGTCTTTATGGACTGTGAGACAATTTTAGCTTTTGACCAACATTGTATCAATAAGTGTGTGCATTTGATTTCTTTGTTATTGTAATTATGAAAAAATTTTTTCATAATTCATGCAGCCTGCGTGGTTTTCGAGGTGCCGCTTCTTCGTTCCTCTCAGATGCGTCCAAGATTTGCAGAGTTCCCAGTTATCCTTCTGGTCCTGCTACAATAGCGGCCAGCCGTCATCCTATTGTGCTCCAGAGCTCAGGTGCCACGACGTCCGTCTAGCTACTTCCTGATTTTAAGCAGGACCAACACCTGTGCAGGCCTTCCACCCAGAGCTTGAGTTCTGCTTGCCATTTCATCTCCACTGGCGTTCCAACCCCTACTAGTATATGTAAGTAGGCTGTTTAGGTTTTTTTATTGGTAACGCCACCTCTGTATGAAAATCACTGGCTGTGCTGTGTGCAGTCTGTGGCTGCTTTGCATTGTTGTAATACTCGCCATTGTAGTGTTGGGCAGCGGCAGCTGGATGTGAACAGCGCGTAGCGTTGCGCAGTTGGAGGTGAGCCGCCAGCAGTGGTGGATGTGGAGAGAGAGATGGCGGAGTTTTGAAATTTGTCATGAGCTGCTATATTTATATATGATGATATCAAGGTAAATACATTGTTTGTTCTCTATTAATATCTTTCATTTGCTAACTATCCCTATCAGTAGTTAGTGCCTTCCGTAGTTTGAATCTTTTATTTAGCTGGCAGTAGTGGCACTCGCTGTATTGCAGTAGCTTGAGCAGCGAAGATTTTTGTGAGGTAAGTGATTTGTGAAAGGTATAGTTTAATGTTAGTCAGGGCCATTCTTTTGTAGGGAATTTTGAAAGTCAGATTGCGTTGCGCTAAAAAATATTGTGTGTCAGGTTGAGCACAGTCATGTATAATTGTTGAAAGGGGACGTTTCATAGGCAATCATTCATTACGCCGTTCTGATAAAGACACTCCGTCACCTTTCATGCAATAAGCGTTAACAATTATTTACAAGACGTGCCTGACAATGTCAGTCTCCTTTAAATATTCATATATACGACGTACAACCTATCAAATGATACGTAATTGTGGTTGTAGTTCACAGCAAAGTATATGGAAGAGTGCTTGTAAGGTGCGAAATTACAGCCACCTTACAGTGGAACCTTGCTAAAGCAGGTGTAGCTCCTATCCGACTTCATCCGAAAAGGTCTAGTAGTTCTACACAAGATCACTGGAATTTGGCCTTGAGTGAGTCCAGATTCACCTGCTATCAGTTATTAGCTTCACCACACTTTCACAATCCTATTTAGGGGTAAGGCGTATCTAGTACAGCCGAATCTGTAGATCAGAAGTCATCAGGCCTTTTTACTCAGGAGTCAATACTTACACTGTGGGGCGAAAAATTCGTGCAAATAGTGCCGATGTTATTATTAGTTGGTAACCTACATAAATTAGTATGTTATGAGCCGCCAACAGACTACCTGTAGTGAGGGTGTGGTAAGTTGGCCTCCGGACCGCAACTACTGATCATTAAAAGTCGGCAGCATGCGGAACACCTAATGCCGACTGTTCTCTATTTCATATGAAGATGGCTGGGTTGGGTTGTTTGGGGGAAGAGACCAAACAGCGAGGTCATCGGTCTCATCGGATTACAGAAGGATCGGGAAGGAAGTCGGCCGTGCCCTTTCAAAGGAACCATCCCGGCATTGGCCTGGAGTGATTTAGGGAAATCACGGAAAACCTAAATCAGGATGGCCGGACGAGGGATTGAACCGTCGTCTTCCCGAATTACGAAGATGGTATCTGTTCTTTCGAGCATGTCCGAAAGAACAGAGACCATCTTCATATAGATAAGGCTTACCGACCAATGATCTTCAGTGCGGATGCACTCACATTGCCCGAACTCTTACGGGAATCGGTAAATTGACTGCCTCGAGTAATGAGTATAGCAGGCAGGGGCACTACAAATGTGGTGTGTGGACAGTAAGTTGAAAGTGTGGTTCTCACGCGGAGCGTGACAGAGATAAGTCCCTGCAGTCGCATTATCCTCCGTGTCCTCGGTGGCTCAGACTGATATAGCGTCTGCAATCTAAGCAGGAGATCCCGGGTTCGAGTCCCTGTTGGGGTACAAATTTTCAACTGTCCCCATTGATATTTATCAACACACGCAAGCAGCTAAAGGTCTGGATTTCATTGTAATTTCGTTCTCTGTTTCAGGTTGCTGACGCTCGCAGCGGCCCCAAACGTGTGAAACTGCAATAGCCTGGCGAAGTATTGTCTGTGTGAGCGGATGATTAACTGATTAATAACAGTAACTGTATTTAAAATTTAAATGTATCACGCAGTATGAGTACAAACACAAAGTTTACTACATGCTTTGAATGTCAGTTTTCTTCTAGTCATTGCGTTGTTTCCAGTAGCCTTAATTCAATTTCATGTTTCTTGCTGAAAGTACAGCATTCGAAGGCGACTTTCTCTGTAATGCACGTTCACGAATCTATGTTAATTCCATTTGAAATTTACGCCATAGCAGCTGATCGGTACGAGACATACACTCCCGTGCGTTGTCAATACGGGAAGACAAAGAATGAAACATTCCCCTTCTCACATCTTCTAAAACCTAAGCCGCTGCGCTACTAACCCCTCTGCCCATGGGGCAAGCGGCCAAATTTATTTAGATCACGGTCGAGTTCACCAAAGACAATTAAAATTCAGGCCATCTTAAAATATTACGGTCAATCAAAAAGTTTCTTCGAAGGCCGTACAGTCTAGAATCGGTAAGCGAATCAGGCAAAATGGCTGTTAGCATTGAGCCGCTGTGGCCGAACGGTCCAGGCGCTACAATATGTAACCGCAGGACCGCTACGGTCGCAGGATCGAATCCTGCCTCGGGCATGGATGTGTGTGATGTCCTTAGGTTAGTTAGGTTTAAGTAGTTCTAATTTCTAGGGGACTGATGACCTCAGATGATAAGTCCCACAGTGCTCAGAGCCATTTGAACCATACCACCGAAGCACCAGATTGATGACACCCGTTTGATAATGCACTGTGTCCTGCTGCGTGAAGGCGTGTTAATGAGGGCTACATTGCGTATGCTCGAGTGCCCCCCACATGAGTTGACGTAACTTCTTCGCTACGTCATTGGCGTTATGGGGACGTGTGTTATCATGAAACAAAAAAACAAAAAAAAGGTTCAAATGGCTTTGAGCACTATGAGACTTAACATCTATGGTCATCAGTCCCCTAGAACTTAGAACTACTTAAACCTAACTAACCTAAGGACATCACACAACACCCAGTCATCACGAGGCAGAGAAAATCCCTGATCCCGCCGGGAATCGAACCCGCGAACCCGGGCGTGGGAAGCGAGAACGCTACCGCACGACCACGAGTCGCGCTGCAGCATAGCCTCTTGAATCACTGTCCCTCTATGAAGTTACTGAGCATGAAAACTACACTCTTAGGAAGCTCTTAACATTAGTTTACGTTTTTGCGTTCAGCTGTCAGTTGTTGGCTGCATATTACGATAAAATACGGCTGAGAAACACAGGGCCCACAAATTTGATTAGAAAACATCGTTCCTCCGAAACACAACTAGCTCTTTATTCACACGAAGTGTCGAGTGCTATTGACAAGGGATTTCAGATCGATTCTGTATTTCTGGATTTCCGGAAGGCTTTTGACATTGTACCACACAAGCGGCTCGTAGTGAAATTTCGTGCTTATGGAATATCGCCGTACTTATGTGACTGGATTTGTGATTTCCTGCCAGAGAGGTCACAGTTCGTAGTAACTGACGGAAAGTCATCGAGTAAAACAGATGTGATTTCTGGCGTTCCCAAAGGTAGCGCTATAGGCCCTTTGCTGTTCCTTCTCTTTATAAACGATTTGGGAGACAATCTGAGGAGCCGTCTTCGGTTGTTTGCAGATGACGCTGACGTTTATCGACTAATACAGTCATCAGATGATCAAAACAAACTGCAAAACGATTTAGAAAAAATATCTGAATGGTGCGAAAAGTGGCAGTTGACTCTGAATAACAAGAAGTGAGAGGTCATCCACATGAGTGCTGAAAGGAAGACGTTAAACTTCGGTTACACGATAAATCAGTCTAATCTAAAAACCGTAAATTCAACTAAATACCAATGTATTACAATTCGGAACAACTTAAATTGGAAGGAACACATAGAAAATGTTGTGGGGAAGGCTAACCAAAGACTGCGATTTATTGACAGGACACTTAGAAAATGTAACAGACCTACTAAGGAGACTGCCTACACTACGCTTGTCCGCCCTCGTCTAGAATACTGGTGCGCGGAGTGGGATCCTTGCCAGATAGGACTGACGGAGTACATCGAAAAAGTTCCAAGAAAGGCAGCACGTTTTGTATTATCGCGAAATATGGGAGAGAGAGTCACAGAAATGATACAGGATTTGGGTTGGAAATCGTTAAAAGAAAGGCGTTTTTCGTTGCGACGCAATCTTCTTACGAAATTCCAATCACCAACTTTCTCCTCCGAATCCGAAAATATTTTGTTGACACCGACCTGCATAGGGAGGAACGATCAACACGATAAAATAAGGGAAATCAGAGCTCATACGGAAAGACATAGGTGCTGATTCTTTCCGTGCGCTATACGAGATTGGAATAATAGAGAATTGTGAAGGTGGTTCGATGAACCCTCTGACAGGCACTCAAATGTGATTTGCAGAGTATCCATGTAGATGTAGATGTAGATTCGGGTTTGACAACCACTGCTATAGGCTCTCTGAACTGGCGCCACCGAAATGTGTACCTTGACAGCTGTCATCGGTGCCCACTCGAGTTCCATATTAACTCGCCTCACAGCACTGTCAAGATCAGGTTGATCGTGTGGATAAAAGGACTGATATTGTTGTCACACACAGAGAGAAAATCTATAAAATGACCCTCATTCACCCACTCTCACCTCACTCGCGTTGGCCCACACAATCACTCTACGTCACACGCTTTACGACAACGGAGAAGGGTGAAAGGTGCGATATCTGATGTTAAAGAGGAACTCTTAAGGAAAACGTGGGTGATTCCGTCACCCAAAGGTTGATCGTAACGCTGGAACAACTGCGCGAAACGAACATTAGTGGTTCCAGTTTGATTAATAATACTGTACAAGTCAGCGCCTATATCATAAGCCCAGTCCATAACAAGATTATTCAATCTATATATTGAGCAAGGAGTAAAGGAAACAAAAGAAAAATTTGGAGTAGAAATTAAAAGCCATGGAGAAGAAATAAAAACTTTGAGGTATGCCGACGACATTGTAATTCTGCCAGAGAGAGCAAAGGATCCGGAAGAGCAGCTGAAAGAATGGACAGTGTCTTAAAAGGAGGATATAGGACGAACATCAACAAAAGCAAAAGGAGGACAACCGAATGTAGTCGAATTAAATCAGATGATGCTGAGGGAATTAGATTAGGAACTGAGACACTAGATGAGTTTTGCTGTTTGGGAAGCGAAATTACTGATGACTGTCGAAGTAGGGAGGGTATAAAATGTAGGCTGGCTATAGCAAGGAAAGTGTTCTGAAGAAGAGAAAATTGTTCACATCGAGTATAGAATTAAATGTCAGAAAGTCTTTTCTAAAATTATTTGTATGGACTGTAGCCATGTATGGAAGTGGAACATGGACGAAAGCTAGTTTAGACAAGAAGAGAGTAGAAGCTTTCGAAATGTGGTGCTACAGAAGAATGCTGAAGATTAGATGGATAGATCACGTAACTAATGAGGAGGTACTGAATAGAATTGCGGAGAAGAGGAATTAGTGGCACAACTTGACTAGAAGAAGGGATTGGTTGGCAGGACACGTTATGAGGCATCAAGGGATCACCAGTTTAGTGTTGGAGGGTTGGAGGGTAAAAATCGTAGAGGGAGACCAGGAGATAAATACACTAAGCGTATTCAGAAGGATGTAGGGTGCAGTAGTTACTTGGGGATGAAGAACCTTTCACAGGATAGAGCAGCATGGAGAGCTGCATCAAACCAGTCTCTTGACTGAAGACCACAATAACAACAACAATCTAACGAGTGTTTGTACTGCACTTCAGATCTATGTTCATTAGCTAAATAGTGTACCGCTCTGACATTAGACCGTGTTGTAATATCATGCAAAAAATCCGAAATACTGTCAACAAATCCATATTAAATGACAAATGCGCCTTTCAAATGCACAATTCTTGGTATAATGGTTAATGTTAATCAATTTATTTTAATCCTCAAATCGCTCAAATTATGTACTCTCACCAACTGTCAGCCTTCATACCGAACCAATGATCTTCCGGTAAGAGACAGACAATAAATTAATATATGAAGTCCGACAACCGTGAAATGTTCACATAGTATTCAGTGCTTAGGTTTACTCGCCGAAACTTTACACAGTTTCTTACTTCTCAGTGGGCTCAAGCAAAGACTGTAAAATATGCCACGCTTTGTTATGACTTGTACTTCAAAAGTCTCAGAAACATTATCCAAATCGGATACTAGTGATAACATGTGTTTTTACTGACCTCTGTCACGGTGTTCCTGAACAAATATAGATTACTGATCACTTTACCAAGAAGTCTTAAGGCAACACGAGACATTTTTTGTTTATAAAAACTAAATGCCGACTCCTCGATCATTCGTCCACATCGATGTACAGGTCCCTGTTGGCGACATCAAGCTTTTCTCTGATTGTCTGAGACAATCAATGGCCAATGAGAGTTTTTCGTCCCCTCTTATAATTAGGCACTTCCCTTGCTCGACAAGTCATAAACTTTTAATTAGTTTTACAATTTTCCTTCCCCTTATGGTCTCGCAGAAAATGAGACGAAGTTTAAATAACAGTATCTTTACATGCCTGAAGGGCTGACGTAGTAGAAAGAGTACCCAGCAATCATTTCAGATCTTAGGGCATTGTAAAAAAAAAAAAAAAAAAAAAAAAAAAAAGTGTATGAAATCTTATGGGAGTTAACTGCTTAGGTCATCAGTCCCTAAGATTACAGACTACTTAACCTAAATTATCCTAATGACAAACACACACACCCATGCCCGAACTTCCGCCGGGTCCAGCCGCACAGTCCATAACTGCAGCGCCTCAGACCGCTCGGCTAATCCCGCGCGGCGGCATTGTAAAAGAAGCGTTGGTTATCTTAGACGATCTCGTACTCAGTAAGTTAGTTTGAAAGAACATCAGTGTCTTTGTAATTCGTTACATTACAGCATAAACTACTAATACTCTCTCACAGGATAATACTTACTAATTATCTCACAACAAGCCGTTCATAAACAGGTTCAGCGTCAGATTACTTTCACTGCACATCGATAACTTCCCCTATAGGCTGTTTTTTTCCTTTTCATATAGCTGAGCGTGCTGCTCTTGCGGGATCATGTTCCGCGGTGCTTTCCTGTGCAACTTTTGGCGCTGCTCTCTCCGAGCCATCGACGTTTACGTCACCCCGTAAGTTATTGCTAATTCACTCATCAGGCAGTCTTTTTACAGCAGCGCAGCCATGTGGAATTAATTAATTAAAGCCTCGCGCGGACCACTCGGTTCTACTGCATACATTTGGCTTCCACAACCACGTAATTTTTTTTTTCCTTTGCCTGCAACGAACGCCTGGCTATCAAAAACTCGGTTCGGCTTGCAGGTCAAAACCTGTAGGCAGTTCCATAGCTGAAGCAGTTAAATAGTGTTTATTTTACGTAGGCTTCACAGAAGTAGTCTTGCTTATCTCGACAGATTACACGATTTCTACTCTATTTCAAGAATACGCCTGCAACTGCAAATATACTGGTCTGAAAAACTTAAGGACGAGCTAGATAAAGCAATGGAACGTTAACTAATGGGATGAAATGAATGAAAATACGAGACCATGTTGCCATAAGTATACCAGTACCAAAAAAAATGCTTCATATGGCTCTGAGCACTATGGGACTTAACTTCCGAGGTCATCAGTCCCCTAGAACTTAGAACTACTTAAACCTAACTAACCTAAGGACATCACACACATCTACACATCCATGCCCGAGGCAGGATTCGAACCTGCGACCGTAGCAGTCGCGCGGTTCCGAACTGTAGCGCCTAGAACCGCTCGGCCACTCCGTCCGGCTTTTGTCCTTCAAAAGCGTAACTTATTTATAAACAAGAACCGCACGTCGGTTCCCAAAATCCCAGGTAACGCCACAGATATTCTGGTATATCTAAAAGCTACTTGTCGAATGGTATATAGCTTAGCTGCAGGGTAGAGCAAATAACACAGCATAAATGAAATATGGATACGTGATTCCATACAAAGAATACATATGTGGCTGGTTCTAAAAATGTAATTAACACCTCGCAGAGATAAAGCTACATGATCATTTTTCTTACGATTCTTCTAGTTAATCTCAGTCTAGTATTTGATTTCCGTACAACAGATCTCTTTGTCGTAATTCCATTTTAAATCGACCCGTGTGCGTACTGTAGTGACTAATTGACACATAGTGAAACTGACGTCATTACAACTGATTAATACATGAATGTATTTGAACTTCACTCCGACTGCATACTGTTGCATGTACACTACCTCTTCTTTAGATATTTAAATAATTGGCAGGTTCTTCTGTACTGCTATAAACCAAGGCGTAAAAGTTTAATAAGTTACTTCAGATTAAAATTATTGTCTGAAGTCGTCGCAATTCAGTTGTCGAATTTACTGAATCTCAGATTTGTGCCCTAACATTCGAATATGAAATCGAATTTACGTACTTTGAATTTATTTTCAGTCAGAATTACATAATTTTCGTGCACATTCAATTAATATCTCCCCTCGTCTTTAGAAAACATCACTTACTAGTTTTGAAATATATTTCGGCTAACTACTTTACGTATATACTTTGTCATCTTTGCAATAACTTCGGGCTGGTTTATTCAGGTTTCAATATAAAACCACGAATTCAACGAAGTGGTAGGTGATAATATATATGTTGAAATGATTGAGGCCAAATAGGAACTGATTACAACGTCAATCATCATTCATTCATTCTGTTTTCAGTTTTCATTTGTTCGCACCAGGTAAGCAACCGTCGCAGGAGACTTCATGCAGCCTCAGACTGCTTCATCCGGTGAACGGACGCACACCAGGTGACAGGTGCATTCAATGTAGTGAATTATCCGTGCTGCACGAAGAACAGCCGGTAGCGTTTGCTCGATCTTCGCGGCGTTCATCCAGCAAAGAAAACACAATAAAACATTGTAGTTTTACTTTAAACAATTATTGCTGCTAAAAATAATTCACTTTATTAGATACTAGCTGAGTACTAGGGGTTGCCCAGTTATGTACTTATTACACATTTATTAGCCCATCTCCTCCTCCCTTTATCTGTCCATCTACTCTGTCCTCTTCTCTGCCCATTTCCTTCTCCCTCCTCTCTCTGTCCACCTCTTCCCTCCCCCACTCTTTCCTCCTGTCCGTCTCTCTGTCCATCTGCCACTCCGCACCTCTCTTTGTTTATCTGCTCCTCCCCCCTCTGTCCATCTGCTCCTTCCCCAAATGTCCATCTGCTCCTCCCCCTCCTAAGTCCATCTCCTCCTACGCCTCTACCTGACTCCCTCTATCCATTTCTCCTCATCTCTCTGTCCATCTCCTACTCCCTCTCTCTCTATCCATCACCTCCTTCCCTCTCTATGTCGGTCTCCTACTCCCCTCTCTATGTCCACCTCCTCTTCCCTTTCTCAGTCCATTTCCTCTTCCCCATCCCTCTGTCTGTCTCCTCCTCCAGATCTCTCAATCCATTTCCTCCTCCCCCTCTCTCAGTCCATCTCCTCTTTCCTTCCCCTGTCCTTCTGCTCCTCTCTCCTCTCTCTTTCGATCTCCTCCTCCCCCTTATCCGTGTCTAGGTCCTCGTTCCCCCACTCTGTCTGTACATTCCTCCCTCCCTGCTCTGTCTCCATGTAGTCACCTCCACTCCTACAGGAGATTGCTGATTCTTATTATATTTCTTTCCATATAATAAGTAATATGTACAAAGTTTGGTTTAAATCGATCCAGAGGTTTAGAACGAGTTCTTTTATTCACAGCTTTGCGTTCATTGCAGATGTCACCTATATTTCACATATATTTAATAAATTTCACACATATTTGTACACGTATTTCAACTATATTGCTAGGTTAAGTAGTGTGTAAGCTTAGGGATTGATGACCTTAGCAGTTGGAAGTCCAATAAGATTTCACACACATTTGATCATTTTTTGAACATGTTTCTCGCGTGCAGTTGGCAGCGGCAGAAGGACCAATCTTCATATCCAGACGAGAAAACCGTCGTCAGACAGCACTGCTACCGAATCGACAGCCGTCTGCCACAGACGACATCCCGAAACAAATCGCCATACCCTGCGCTAATATTCAAGAAAAGTGAATAAAATGTAGTTAGAATTGTAAAATTACCAAAACTGTTCTGTTCATGTGAAAGAGCTTGAAGTCAACAAGGCTGTTAATATCGCTGGTTGGTTAGGACAAATGAGTTAATAATGCTGAACATCGTGCTGCACACGGAAGTAAAGTGATATCTTAGAAGTAAAATCGTTTCATATGCTTACCTGAACACAATAAAATGTGTTTATATTTCGTGGATGGATTGTGCTTAGTTAAAACTGCTGGTTGAAGATGCAGATACTATAGATTGCGTCGGGTCCGCTCGAAGTGAAAGTCTCTGGATTACTGTAATAACGAATCAACAAGACTATAATAAAGCAATCAGTATTCTGAATTTATTGACTGCTATTAATAAAAAGAAAGCTTACGCCCCCGACGATCGAACACGAGAATAGAACCTGCGGAATTAATAAAATAAATTACCGGAACGATACAGTCGGTCATGGAGCAGCTCTTAACCCGGCGTTCGAGTTATTTATTACAAAAGCAAAACCTCGTAAGCATAGCTGTATCACATCCACAGCGGTGTACGAAGGCCCATGGGCCACTGTTAGACGCTAGTCAACATTTCTTCCAGTGAGATCGGACAAGTCTGAATGAGGATGAGCGAAATGGCAGACCATCGCAAGAGAAATTGAGACCCTGGTGCTCGAATACTAGAATATCATAATAGAAGCGATAATGGTACAACTGGAAATCTCTCATGGATCAGTTTTTAACGTCTGAAACGACATTTTTAATATGAAGATCGCTGTTCGCTGAATTCTGCGATATCTGGCCCCTGCATTTGAGCGTTTATTGTGAAGGTGTTGTTAATGACTGATGTTTCACTTCTGGGTAGGACATGGATGTTCGATGAAGTGATTGAGATAAAGGAATTTCAAATTGGCGGTTCCTTCTGTGAGTTGTTACTATTCAATAGGCCCGTTTTGTTTGAAAAGAGAAATGATTTCTTGACGAATCACCTGCAGCACAGTTAGCTTCTGAACAGTGGGAGGGGCTGTTCCATATTTTAGATTCTTCGCAACATAAATTTTTTCAGCGAAGTTGTTTTGCAACCCGGCGCAAAGGCGATTCATAATGATACCAAATACTGCAGCAATACTGAAAAGTATGCCCCGCAAAAGTTTTACATTTAGTCTCGTCTGTTGACCCGCGAGCAATCAAAGCGTTTCAACAGATCTGTCTTCTTCTGCCGAATTTCAATGGCTATAAGACACTACGGACTGTAAGACGCACCTTAATTTTCAAGAACTTTTTAAAAAATAACACTTCTACCATTTTTATTATTATACTGCAAAGCCAGACTAAAAGAATTCTTAGTTTATAAAAACGAACTGACCTTTAAAATGCCTGAAAATCGTCATCTGAACTGTCTTCTTGTTGTTCTTCTTCGTCCTCTTCGTCGTCATCATTGTCTTTTTCATATATAACATGGTCTTCACTGCCATCCACGACTGTTTTATCCTCTAACAAACCTGTCTGATTGTAGGTCGTTTTAAAATCCCTTCGGCGTGAATTCATGTTGGGTTTCCTCCACCATCCGTTTGTTCCATTCCTCTCTCATATAGACTTTAAATGATTTATTTAGAGACACCAAGAGGTTGCAACTGTGAAGTAAGTCCTCCCGGAATAACAGCAATCTGTATTTTCCCTGTCTCAATTTCTCTTTCACAGAATTTTTCAAATGTGTACTAAACTGATATAACACAAAAAGAGAACTCTTCTTCAATAAAGCACCTTTCCTTCTCTCCTACACTCTGTTAATCGATCATTTCATAACAGCCTCGTACATCCAGCACTTGTCATGTACGTGAACACCACCTAGCGGTATTTCGGAAGGTTTTGGCATTGTTTTGCGCTTGAAGACGATCATTGGATTAAGTTTAGTGATACGTCCCCTTTGAACAATTATACATGACTGTGCTTAAACTGACACTCAATATTTTTAGCGCAACGCAATCTGACTTTCAAAAATCCCTACAAAAGAATGGCCCTGACTAACATTAAACTATACCTTTCACAAATCACTAAATCACTTACCTCACAATAATCTTCGTTTCTCCCACTACTGCAATACAGCAAGCGCCACTACTGCCAGCTAAATAAAAGATTCAAACTACTGAAGGCACTAACTACTGATAGGGATAGTTAGCAAATGAAAGATATTAATAGAGAACAAACAATGTATTTACCTTGATATCATCATGTATAAATATAGCAGTTCATGACAAATTACAAATCTCCGCCATCTCTCTCCCCACATCCACCACTGCTGGCGGCTCACCTCCAACTGCGCAACGCTACGCGTTGTTCACAGCCAGCTGCCTAACACTACAATGGCAGACAACAATGCAAACTAGCCACAGACTGCGCACAGCACACCCAGTGATTTTCATATTGAGCGCTACGTAACGTTGCCAATAAGAAAACATAAACAGCCTACTTACATTAGTACCCGCATGAAAGGACAACAGTGTAGTCCATTTTTTCACGCCCACTTGTTTTTATTGTTACAGTTCTACAACGTTTCCTGGCAACAGTACTGTTCCTCGGCACATCAAATGTCAGAGGAGTTTCGTCTATATTCGCTATTTGACTTAATTCCACAATGGTTTTCTTTCGATATTTAATAGTAAAGCAAGGGGAATATAATAATTTCTCTTCATACTCTTAAGATATTTTGGTTTTGGTTTCGCATCGCTAAGTGTTCGACAAGCGCTAGCTTACGAGCGTGTATTTGAATCATTTTTGTATTAATTCCAGTGCCATTTTGACGGTGTCTTTGAATCCATTTCATTATGTCATCTTCTAAAATGGTTCAAATGGCAATAAGCACTATGGGACTTACCATCTGAGGTCATCAGTTCCCTAAACTTAGAACTACTTAAACCTAACTAACCTAAGTACATAACACACATCCATGCCCGAGGCATGATTCGAACTTGCGACCGTAGCAACGGCGTGGTTCCGGGCTGAAGCGCTTAGAACCGCTCGACCACCGCGGCCGGCCATCATCTTCTACTTTTGGCCATTTTGCATTCAGTCCTCTGTTTGCACATTTAGTCTTCCACATTTTTTTCAGTTGTTCTTTACTAGCCCGTCAATCGCGAATGGTTTTTTTCTGTTGGAGGAGAGCCGAAATGACGCTCAGGGAGTTATTACGTATAAGTTATTACCTTCAATTTGTAGCCCGCATCATATGAAAAGCTTTAATTCTTTCCTTTACGAAACTAGCCACTAACAAAAATATAGTGCTGTTAGCGGTAACAGAAATCACTTTCAATTCAAGTTCACTGGCAACGTAAACTGCAATGACGCATCGCAAGCTAGACAGTGTTATGGGTTTGTGATGGCGGGTCGGGTGGGAGACGGTGTTAGCAAGCTTGTGAATCCCAACACACGTTCGTCGCATCGGTGCACTGCTACCGTCAGTTGAAGCCAGTGTTGCCGGATAGAGACAGGTTCCCCGCGGCATGGACTATACGGCGCGAATTTTAAATGAAGCACTGGATATTTTTATACTAATATCGGGTGTAAGACGCACCTGAATTTTGGTGACAAATTTTCGAAGGAAAAACGTGCATCTTGCAGACCGTAAAATACGGTATTCACTATCTGAACACGATATTAAGTGTTCCATACATTACTGTTGTTCATTGTTCATGGATATTCAGTGCCTGACAAAAAAATTGAAGCACCCAGAAAGGGAAGAGGAAACGAAGTGAAGAATAATAGCTAGAGATGGTATATGATGTTATCTCAGTGATTACGAAATCAGATATACAAAGAACTTGGCAGGATGAGCTCACTTGTCAGTATGACGTTGTACCCCTTTTGGCATGGACGCATGCACTGATTCGAGTGGGAATGGTGCCATAAAGCCGTTGTATCATATATGAGCTTGGCTTCACTATGTTCTGTCGGGGACAGATATGGGAAACTTGTTGGCGCTGGAAGTACCCAACATCAAGCATACAGTTTGTGGAGACACATGCCGTGTTTAGACGAGCGTTGTCCTGTTGATAAATGGTACCACGATATGTTACACGAGAGACAACACATGAGGACCCACGATGTCCGTGCCGTACCGCCGTGGTGGCAAACATCCCTCAGTCACTATCAGCCGTGAGCTGATGTCATACCCAATGGCTCACCTCCTCACCATGATGCCAGGAGTAACACCGCTGTGCGTCTCTGAAGAATGGAAGGGCGGAACCTCTCCGGAAGTCACCGCTATACTCGCCGACGATAGTTATTCTTAGAACTACAGTTCATTGCTGAACAGTGTGGTGTCATTCGTCACCTCTCCATGATTCCAGATCACTGCATCAACCCAAGCACTGATGTTTGTGCTGTACTGTCAACGGCAGCCATAGCATTGCTGCCTCTAGACCACGGGGTCCCGGGTACGATTCCCAGCCGGATTCGAGATTTCTCCCCCTGGGGACTGATTTTGTATGTTGTCCTTACCAGTTCATCATTCATGAAACTGGCGAGATTGGACTGTGTAAAGATTGGGAATTTGTATGGGCACTGATAACCATGCATTTGAGTGCCCCACAAAGCAATCATCATCAACGGCAGCCTACACATGGAACAGTAATTTTTTAGTCCAGCCGCTGTTAGTCTCCTACCAGTGGTGCATAAAGTTGAAGGGATTTCATTACTTGTTCTCCGAAGGCAGGTGCGAATGTGAAGGGGTAACGTATTTGGGGCACCATACGGCGATTCTCGCTTGTGGCGGACGGAAGTGGTCGATTGGAATCTTGACCATCTCACAGAGCTGGATATTGCACGGTTTAATAGACGGCCAAATACAGAATCACGTCACAAACTCCGTCAGGTCCTGATATCGCTGTCTCATAGGAGTACGCAGCATGTCCGTGTCCTTCACAACAATCACGTAACATGTGACAATTTTCACCATACGCTGGTAACAACATTATACGCGAAAAACACTAATGCACCTTGATGGCAGTTGTACCTGTCACTGTCAATTGCAGTTCTTACCATTTAAAGGACAATATTCCACCTGGCTGTACTTTAGGCTACTTTATTCCACATAGTAGTTTCGTTGTTTCGGCCCATTCTCAACTGTAACTACAACAAAAAGTGTGGATACATCGCCCTCGTTTCGTCAAAAAACCGCATGCCATGCATATTTGTGCATAGCACAATCGTCAATCATCATGTCATGCAGAACTAAAAATCACACTTATACATACTTGTTCATGGAACTGCATTTGAAATTTCAGTAACTTGTAGACCCATAAAGAAAAACAAATACTTGAATAGTTAATCTGACATTGTGTGTAGCAAACAGAATCTAGAAGCCATTGTTACAGCTCCTTATGCCTTTGAGTGAGTTACAAGAACAAAAGTGTATAAGTGTGATTTGTAGTTAATGCATTACAAGATGACGAACGGTCGTTACTTACATTTCCGCCGATGGTTTTACTGACCGCTTCCCACTTTTCCTCACTGACGGTGACAAAAATGCGATTCTGCAAGGTTATTGGATTTCACGCTCGCAGCCACTGCTCGACGTGATAATATCAGTTTTGACAAGTTACGCGTGGAAGTATTCATAGCAACGGGCAGTTAGTAACAGCCAAGAATAATAATCATTCGTTAGGTAGGCAAAGAAAATTCTTTAAAGTTGTTAATATGTGAGACGCTATTTGCAAGTAAGTCGTGTGCCCAATGCTATTAATCGCAGTGCGTAATAAGCACTATACTTTGCCCGGCATAAGCTACGGTAGAAGCAACCAGTACAACATACCTACGTGACTAAAGAAATTTGTAGGGATCAAATATTACTTTATGCTTTCCAATTGGTCATTAATCCATTAGTTTGTCATATACGTTCGTTGAAAGATTATTTCACAAATTTATTTCGTAGCAACACTAACCAGATCGGAGCATTACATATTCCCATCAAATAAACTATTTCAGTTAACACTATGTTTGTCAAAATACGTTTGGTATAGCTTTCTCTCCTAAATAACATAAAGAGTGCTTCTTTATTTATCAGGCAAAGCCTGTAATACACTCCTGGAAATGGAAAAAAGAACACATTGACACCGGTGTGTCAGACCCACCATACTTGCTCCAGACACTGCGAGAGGGCTGTACAAGCAATGATCACACGCACGGCACAGCGGACACACCAGGAACCGCGGTGTTGGCCGTCGAATGGCGCTAGCTGCGCAGCATTTGTGCACCGCCGCCGTCAGTGTCAGCCAGTTTGCCGTGGCATACGGAGCTCCATCGCAGTCTTTAACACTGGTAGCATGCCGCGACAGCGTGGACGTGAACCGTATGTGCAGTTGACGGACTTTGAGCGAGGGCGTATAGTGGGCATGCGGGAGGCCGGGTGGACATACTGCCGAATTGCTCAACACGTGGGGCGTGAGGTCTCCACAGTACATCGATGTTGTCGCCAGTGGTCGGCGGAAGGTGTACGTGCCCGTCGACCTGGGACCGGACCGCAGCGACGCACGGATGCACGCCAAGACCGTAGGATCCTACGCAGTGCCGTAGGGGACCGCACCGCCACTTCCCAGCAAATTAGGGACACTGTTGCTCCTGGGGTATCGGCGAGGACCATTCGCAACCGTCTCCATGAAGCTGGGCTACGGTCCCGCACACCATTAGGCCGTCTTCCGCTCACGCCCCAACATCGTGCAGCCCGCCTCCAGTGGTGTCGCGACAGGCGTGAATGGAGGGACGAATGGAGACGTGTCGTCTTCAGCGATGAGAGTCGCTTCTGCCTTGGTGCCAATGATGGTCGTATGCGTGTTTGGCGCCGTGCAGGTGAGCGCCACAATCAGGACTGCATACGACCGAGGCACACAGGGCCAACACCCGGCATCATGGTGTGGGGAGCGATCTCCTACACTGGCCGTACACCACTGGTGATCGTCGAGGGGACACTGAATAGTGCACGGTACATCCAAACCGTCATCGAACCCATCGTTCTACCATTCCTAGACCGGCAAGGGAACTTGCTGTTCCAACAGGACAATGCACGTCCGCATGTATCCCGTGCCACCCAACGTGCTCTAGAAGGTGTAAGTCAACTACCCTGGCCAGCAAGATCTCCGGATCTGTCCCCCATTGAGCATGTTTGGGACTGGATGAAGCGTCGTCTCACGCGGTCTGCACGTCCAGCACGAACGCTGGTCCAACTGAGGCGCCAGGTGGAAATGGCATGGCAAGCCGTTCCACAGGACTACATCCAGCATCTCTACGATCGTCTCCATGGGAGAATAGCAGCCTGCTTTGCTGCGAAAGGTGGATATACATTGTACTAGTGCCGACATTGTGCATGCTCTGTTGCCTGTGTCTATGTGCCTGCGATTCTGTCAGTGTGATCATGTGATGTATCTGACCCCAGGAATGTGTCAATATAGTTTCCCCTTCCTGGGACAATGAATTCACGGTGTTCTTATTTCAATTTCCAGGAGTGTATTTCGTAGTGCCGACTTGTGCACTTGTGAGATTTCCGTGGCTTCTGCAGTGAAGACGTTGTATGCGTTTAGAAGTGAATATCTCGCGAGCTATGTTCTTGTTCATAACTAATTACTTAAAGTAGAAATCTATTGTTTCCCTGTTATTCAACTTATATTTCATTTAATTGCTGGACCATTGACATCAATAAGTGTTTTGCAGTAATAAACGGCATTTTTAAACGTACTTCTGGTATCTTACTCATAATTTAAGGTCGTTAAAAGTAGTACCCACAGTTTTTATTTAATTGCAATCTTTCATTTATAAATTTCTAAATTCGCAGTTGCTGAGTGATAGGAACCTTCGAGCATTCGATTCATGTGTATATCCATATTTTATACTGTAGACTCAGCAGTATTTGGCTTGTAATGTGGCAACTACGTATCCCAGCTCCTAGTCAACGAAACCAGCCAAAACTTTTAATATTTCAACTCTGATTCAGAGGGTACGTAGTTGAGGGCCACATTTCATTTTTTTTAAAGCCCACAGCCTGATCTCGCCACGTTTGTGACTAGGGCTGACTATTGGCAAAGTACCAAACCACGCTGTGGGGGTACACATGAAAAAAAAAACTTTCTCCTCAAAATGTCATATTTATGATATCTGTACGATGTTTGGTTCTTGTGCAATAAATAACTAAAGGTGTTCCTGAACATTGTTTACACCCTGTATTTCATTCAATATTTATCGAATTACCAGTATGGTATGTACGTGTAAGAAGTTACACTTGCATCCACCCATGTACCCAGGTGCTTCACTTTTTTTTGCCAGCCAGAGTATACATATTTAAAATTACAAAATCCAAAGGAGTATAATTAATGCTATAATCCGATACTGCACTCTGTCCGCCCTGAGAGCTGAGTGGTCACCGTGACGTATTGCAGTCCTACAGGCCCGGGTTCGATTCCCGGCTGCGTCGGAGATTTTCTTCGCTCAGGGACTGGGTGTTGTGCTGTCTTCATCATCATTTCATCCCCATCCGACGCGCAGGTCGCCCAATGTGGCGTCGAATGTAATAAGACCTGCACCACTGCGGCCGGACCTGCCCCGCAAGGGGCCTCCCGGCCAATGACGCCTAACACTCATTTCATTTCCACTGTACTCTTCGTTTCATTCTCTTTGCGTGCATTATCTGTCACTGCGTCCGCATTTTCGATGATTGCTCAATGAGATGAAAATATTGCTTAATTCTCTCTGGTCTCTTTACCGTTAGTTAACCGATGAGTTTCCTGTAGACCACAGTTGGCATAAAGGCTTAATTTAATAGCGCTCGGTAAATTGTAATTTTAATATCTGTTTCCCAGCAACAGATGGTTCTGTGTGGGCAAAGGCACTATCTGCTCCTTTTTAGAGGAAGGTGTAGCCTTTTCTCGCCTAAATGGCTATTATCACACTCTATGCTTTACTTTTCGCATGGTGTCACTGTAACTTGCATTGGAAATTTCACGAGTACTTAGACCCTAAAATAAATAAAGTTCTTGGTATTGTAACCTCCCCACCGAAAATTATGTATAGCAAAGTTAAAATGAATAATGGAGCCACGAAGCAATATCGTCCCCTCAGAAATATTTAAATAATAAATAATAAATGGGGGCCAAGTGCAACCTCCCCACAATGAATTCTACTGACAATGACAATTAAATGTGAGAATCGCAATCTGACCCAAATGTGAGCTCCCCACAAAAATAATGAAAGACATACAAAATGTTGCAAAGTCAGTTCCCACAAAATGAAAGATAATTCAATGATAATGAAATTTCAATGACAATGAAAACTCAATTAGACCGAAATGTCGATCTTTTGGCCCTGTGCAATGATCCGAATTCTTACCTCAGTAAAACTGCATGTCTAAATTCTGCTCTTATTCTTCGCCATAGCTTGGAGGAACTGCATCGCACATATTCTTTGAATTTAACTGAAACTTTTGTTTAAGGAAATGGAAGGGAAATATTTTTTTTCAATTAAATAGCTCCTTTGTTAAAAATGCTTTGAAAACAAAATTATTAATGGGGCACTTCTTGAAAATTAATTGCAATAAATATGCATTACATTATCTGATGAGCGCAATGCAGCTTCATTACCATGTTTAACAATATACCTCATTCAGCATCTTGACCAGAGACCCATGTCGACGCCCGCGGACTGTGTCCCACTCGCGACTCTACCCGCAACTGTACAAGACTACTACTGCCGACAGACTGCTGCTCGCAACTCTCCAACTCGCACGCGCTACTACTCTCTGGTCAGAGATTGTCATGGCTCGCCATCGCTGCATACGTGTTTCATAACCCTCCACTGGGGGCAAAAATTTGGCAGCGATGGTGAGTCATTTGGACTTGCCATGAGCAACAAATTTTTTCTTAACTACTTATTGTTGTTGTTGTGGTCTTCAGTCCAGAGACTGGTTTGATGCAGCTCTCCATGCTACTCTATCCTGTGCAAGCTTCTTCATCTCCCAGTACCTACTGCAACCTACATCCTTCTGAATCTGCTTAGTGTATTCATCTCTTGGTCTCCCTCTACGATTTTTACCCTCTGCGCTGCCCTCCAATGCTAAATTTGTGATCCCTTGATGCCTCAAAACATGTCGTACCAACCGATCCCTTCTTCTAGTCAAGTTGTGCCACAAACTTCTCTTCTCCCCAATCCTATTCAACACCTCCTCATTAGTTACGTGATCTACCCACCTTGTCTTCAGCATTCTTCTGTAGCACCACATTTTGAAAGCTTCTATTCTCTTCTTGTCCAAACTAGTTATCGTCCATGTTTCACGTCCATACATGGCTACACTCCATACAAATATTTTCAGAAACGGCTTCCTGACACTTGAATCTATACTCGATGTTAACAAATTTCTCTTCTTCAGAAACGATTTCCTTGCCATTGCCAGTCTACATTTTATATCCTCTCTACTTCGACCATCATCAGTTATTTTACTCCCTAAGTAGCAAAATTCCTTTACTACTTTAAGTGTCTCATTTCCTAATCTAATTCCCTCAGCATCACCCGATTTAATTTGACTTCATTCCATTATCCTTGTTTTGCTTTTGTTGATTTTCATCTTATATCCTCCTTTCAAGACACTGTCCATTCCGTTCAACTGCTCTTCCAAGTCCTTTGCTGTCTCTGACAGAATTACAATGTCATCGGCGAACCTCAAAGTTCTTACTTCTTCTCCATGAATTTTAATACCTACTCCGAATTTTTCTTTTGTTTCCTTTACTGCTTGCTCAATATACAGATTGAATAACATCAGGGACAGGCTACAACCCTGTCTCACTCCTTTCTCAACCACTGCTTCCCTTTCATGCCCCTCGACTCTTATAAGTGCCATCTGGTTTCTGTACAAATTGTAAATAGCCTTTCGCTCCCTGTATTTTACCCCTGCCACCTTCAGAATTTGAAAGAGAGTATTCCAGTTAACATTGTCAAAAGCTTTCTCTAAGTCTACAAATGCTAGAAACGTAGGTTTGCCTTTTCTTAATCTTTCTTCTAAGATAAGTCGTAAGGTTAGTATTGCCTCACGTGTTCCAACATTTCTACGAAATCCAAACTGATCTTCCCCGAGGTCCGCTTCTACCAGTTTTTCCGTTCGTCTGTAGAGAATTCGAGTTAGTATTTTGCAGCTGTGACTTATTAAACTGATAGTTCGGTAATTTTCACATCTGTCAACACCTACTTTCTTTGGGATTGGAATTATTATATTCTTCTAGAAGTCTGACGGTATTTCGCCTGTCTCATACATCTTGCTCACCAGATGGTAGAGTTTTGTCATGACTGGCTCTCCCAAGGCCATCAGTAGTTCTAATGGAATGTTGTCTATTCCCGGGGCCTTGTTTCGACTCAGGTCTTTCAGTGCTCTGTCAAACTCTTCACGTGGTATCTTATCTCCCATTTCGTCTTCATCTACATCCTCTTCCATTTCCATAATATTCTCCTCAAGTACATCGCCCTTGTATAAACCCTCTATATACTCCTTCCACCTTTCTGCAAAATGGCTCTGAGCACTATGGGACTCAACTGCTGTGGTCATTATTTATTTATTTTTTTTATTTATTTATTGTTCCGTGGGACCACATTTAGGAGAAGTCTCCATGGTCATGGAACGAGTCAATACATGAAATTATAACACGATTGTAGAAACAGATAAAATGAAATATAAGAAACATATTCAGGCGACAAGTCGTTAGTTTAAATAAAGAAATCAAAAATGTACACTGGAATTTGCTTAATTTTGTATCTCTTCCAGGAGCTCCTCGACAGAATAGAAGGAGTGAACCATGAGGAAACTCTTCAGTTTAGACTTAAAAGTGTTTGGGCTACTGCTAAGATTTTTGAGTTCTTGTGGTAGCTTATTGAAAATGGATGCAGCAGAATACTGCACTCCTTTCTGCACAAGAGTCAAGGAAGTGCATTCCACATGCAGATTTGATTTCTGCCGAGTATTAACTGAGTGAAAGCTGCTAACTCTTGGGAATAAGCTAATATTGCTAACAACAAACGACATTAAAGAAAATACATACTGTGAGGGCAATGTCAAAATTCCCAGACTATTGAATAGGGGTCGACAAGAGGTTTTCGAACTTACACCATACATAGCTCGAACAGCCCGTTTTTGAGCCAAAAATACCCTTTTTGAATCAGAAGAATTACCCCAAAAAATAATACCATATGACATAAGCGTATGAAAATATGCGAAGTATACTACTTTTCGTGTTGAAATGTCACTTATTTCAGATACTGTTCTAATGGTAAATAAAGCGGCATTTAGTTTCTGAACAAGATCCTGAACATGGGCTTTCCACAACAGCTTACTATCTATCTGTACGCCTAGGAACTTGAACTGTTCCGTCTCGCTTATAACATGCCCATCCTGTCTGATTAAAATGTCAGTTCTTGTTGAATTGTGGGTTAGAAACTGTAAAAACTGAGTCTTACTGTGATTTAGCATCAAGTTATTTTCCACAAGCCACGAACTTATATCATGAACTACATTGTTTGATAATGTTTCAATATTACACACAAGATCCTTCACTACCAAGGTGGTGTCATCAGCAAACAGAAATATTTTTGAATCACCTGTAATACTAGAAGGCATATCATTTACATAAATAAGGAACAGCAGTGGCCCCAGCACCGACCCTTGGGGAACGCCCCATTTAACAGTGCCCCATTGGGACTGAACATCATTACCACTCTCAATATTGCGGAGGATTACCTTCTGCTTTCTGTTCTTAAAGTAGGAGGCGAACCAGTTGTAAGCTACTCCCCTTACTCCATAATGTTCCAACTTCTGCAGTAATATTTTGTGGTCAACACAGTCAAAAGCCTTCGTTAAATCAAAGAAAACACCTAACGTTCGCAACCTTTTATTTAATCCGTCCAAAACCTCACAGAGAAAAGAGACTATAGCATTTTCAGTTGTTAAACCGTTTCTAAAACCAAACTGTACATTTGACAGCAAATTATGTGAATTTAAATGCTGCAGTAACCTTGTATATACAACCCTCTCAATAACTTTAGCAAACACTGATGGCATAGAAATAGGTCTATAATTGTCAACATTATCCCTGTCTCCCTTTTTATAAAGTGGCTTCACTACCGAGTACTTTAATCGGTCAGGAAACCGACCACTCCTAAAGGAAAAGTTACAGATATGGCTAAGTACTGAGCTAACATACGTGGAACAATACTTCAGTATTCTGCTAGATACCCCGTCATATCCATGAGAGTTCTTGGTCTTTAGTGATTTAATTATTAACTCAATCTCCCTCTTGTCAGTATCATGGAGGAGCATTTCAGGTAACAGTCTCGGAACACTTTTTTCTAAGAGCGCTATATGATTCCCTGTTGGGACTAGGTTTCTATTTAGTTCACCTGCTATATTCAGAAAGTGATTATTAAGTACTGTACATATATGCGACTTATCAGTAACACGGACATCCCCACTACGCACTGATTCTATATTCTCGACCTGTCTCTGCAGACCAGCCACTTCCTTTACGACTGACCATATGGTTTTAATTTTATCCTGAGACTTAGCTATTCTATCTGCATACCACATACTTTTTGCCTTCCTAATAACTTTTTTAAGCACCTTACAATACTGTTTGTAATGGGCTGCTGCATTTAGATTTTGACTGATTCTAACGTTTTGATATAATTGCCACTTTGTTCTACAAGATATTCTTATCCCTTTAGTCAGCCACCCAGGCTGCCTGTTTGTGCTAGTACCCTGTTTTGAACGTTCTAACGGAAAGCAACTTTCAAAGAGCACGAGAAAAGTCTTGAGGAAAGCATTATATTTATCGTCTACTGTATCAGCACTATAAACATCTTGCCACTCTTGTTCCTTGATAAGGTTTACAAAAGTCTGTACAGCAACTGGATCAGCTTTCCTAAAACGTTGGTAACTATATTTAACATGTGTTGCAGCACAAAAAACTTTTAGACTTAAAATTTGTGCATCATGATCTGAAAGGCCATTCACCTTTTTGCTAACAGAATGCCCTTCTAATAATGACGAATGAACAAAAATATTGTCTATGGTTGTTCTACTGTTCCCTTGCACTCTCGTTGGAAAGAATACGGTTTGCATAAGATTATATGAATTAAGGAGGTCTACCAGCATCCTTTTCCTTGCACAATCACTTATACAATTAATATTGAAGTCACCACATATAACTAACTTTTTGTATTTCCTATAAAGTGAACCAAGAACCTCCTCTAGAACTTAGAACTAGTTAAACCTAACTAACCTAAGGACATCACAAACATCCATGCCCGGGGCAGGATTCGAACCTGCGACCGTAGCGGTCTTGCGGTTCCAGACTGCAGCGCCTTTAACCGCACGGCCACTTCGGCCGGCCCACCTTTCTGCCTTCCCTTCTTTGCTTGGAACTGGGTTTCCATCTGAGCTCTTGATATTCATACAAGTGGTTCTCTTATCTCCAAAGGTCTCTTTAATTTTCCTGTAGGCAGTATCTATCTTACCCCTAGTGAGACAAGCCTCTACATCCTTACATTTGTCCTCTAGCCATCCCTGCTTAGCCATTTTGCACTTCCTGTCGATCTCATTTTTGAGACGTTTGTATTCCTTTTTGCCTGCTTCATTTACTGCATTTTTATATTTTCTCCTTTCATCAATTAAATTCAATATTTCTTCTGTTACCCAAGGATTTCCATTAGCCCTCGTCTTTTTACCTACTTGATCGTCTGCTGCCTTCACTACTTCATCCCTCAGAGCTACCAATTCTTCTTCTACTGTATTTCTTTCCCCCATTCCTGTCAATTGTTCCCTTATGCTCTCCCTCAAACTCTCTACAACCTCTGGTTCTTGCAGTTTATCCAGGTCCCATCTCCTTAAATTCCCACCTTTTTGCAGTTCCTTCAGTTTCAATCTGCAGTTCATAACCAATAGATTGTGGTCAGAATCCACATCTGCCCCTGGAAATGTCTTACAATTTAAAACCTGGTACCTAAATCTCTGTCTTACCATTATATAATCTATCTGATACCTTTTAGCATCGCCAGGATTCTTCCAGGTATATAACCTTCTTTTATGATTCTTGAACCAAGTGTTAGCTATGATTAAGTTATGCTCTGTGCAAAATTCTACAACACGGCTTCCTCTTTCATTTCTTCTCCCCAATCCATATTCACCTACTATGTTTCCTTCTCTCCCTTTTCCTACTGACGAATTCCAGTCACCCATGACTATTAAATTTTCGTCTCCCTTCACTACCTGAATAATTTCTTTTATCTCGTCATACATTTCATCTATTTCTTCATCATCTGCAGAGCTAGTTGGCATATAAACTTGTACTACTGTAGTAGGCATGGGCTATGTGTCTATCTTGGCCGCAATAATGCGTTCACTATGCTGTTTGTAGTAGCTTACCCGCACTCCTATTTTTTTATTCATTATTAAACCTACTCCTGCATTACCCCTAATTGATTTTGTAATTATAACCCTGTAATCACCTGACCAAAAGTCTTGTTCCTCCTGCCACCGAACTTCACTAATTCCCACTATATCTAACTTTAACCTATCCATTTCCCTTTTTAAATTTTCTAACCTACCTGCCCGATTAAGGGATCTGACATTCCACACTCCGATCCATAGAATGCCAGTTTTCTTTCTCCTGATAACTACGTCCTCCTGAGTAGTCCCCGCCTGGAGATCCGTATGGGGGACTATTTTACCTCCGGAATATTTTACCCAAGAGGACGCCATCATCATTTAATCATACAGTAAAGCTGCATGTCCTTGGGAAAAATTACGGCTGTAGTTTCCCCTTGTATTCAGCCTTAACTAATTAACTTTACAATTTACAGAATATTCAGATGTAGTACATGAATTAAATGTGGTGCACATGCACTGAGTACAAAACATTTCAGACAATGACAATGAGTACAGAACATATGACATAAGTGCACAGTTACTGACGTTCAGCACAAAGCATATTAACACATGACATAAGTGTACATGCACTGAAAAACTCTTTAGTATTTTCACAACAAATAAACATAATGGCAAAAAAATCATGTTGACAAGTGACATAAGTGCACATGCACTGCAGTTGAGAATATATCAGCAAATCACAAAATGTATTAATAAATGGCAAAAGTGCACACGCACTGTAGTCCAGAACATATCAGAAAACCACAAAATATATACGTAATGAGTACAAATGGCATAAAGTGCACACACACTGAAAAACTCTCTAATATTTTTACAATAAATAAACCTAATGAGTACAAATCATATTGACAAATAACAAAAGTGCACACGCACTGTAGTACAGAACATATCAGAAAACCACAAAATATATATGTAATGAGTACAAATGGCATAAAGTGCATACACACTGAAAAACTCTCTAATATTTTTACAACAAATAAACCTAATGAGTACAAATCATATTGACAAATGACAAAAGTGCACACGCACTGTAGTACAGAACATATCAGAAAACCACAAAATATATACGTAATGAGTACAAATGGCATAAAGTGCACACGCACTGAAAAACTCTCTAATATTTTTACAACAAATAAACCTAATGAGTACAAATCATATTGACAAATGACAAAAGTGCACACGCACTGTAGTACAGAACATATCAGAAAACCACAAAATATATATGTAATGAGTACAAATGGCATAAAGTGCACACACACTGAAAAACTCTCTAATATTTTTACAATAAATAAACCTAATGAGTACAAATCATATTGACAAATAACAAAAGTGCACACGCACTGTAGTACAGAACATATCAGAAAACCACAAAATATATATGTAATGAGTACAAATGGCATAAAGTGCATACGCACTGAAAAACTCTCTAATATTTTTACAACAAATAAACCTAATGAGTACAAATCATATTGACAAATGACAAAAGTGCACACGCACTGTAGTACTCTCTAGTATTTTTCTACAACAAACAAACAAATCAAGGAGTGTAATAAAGTGCACATGCACTATAGAAGTCTTTAGTAATTTCAGGATAACTGATCTTATTAACAAATGAAAGGAAGTACACACGCACTGTATATGACTTTTTCATTTTACAAGAATTAGGGAAGGAATAGGAAGGATTGCGTCATGGTTGTAGCACTTACGTTGCACGCAGCTGCACTGAAAGTCCATATCTTTCCACAGAAGTACAACACCAAGTGAGACAATCTGAAGTTCTTTTCCCAGAAGTATTTATCAGCGTAGCCAAGACACTGAAATGTCGTAGTAATATTCCATGTTTTCATTTTGGCAGTACATCAGGTACACCAAACAGTGGGACCATAATAACGTCTCCATCACTCACGGTGGTGGACAGCATGTCGTGTCAACACCACGCTCTTACAAGTCACACCAACGTAGAATTAGTGCAAAAACCAAATATAGTGCTCCATGATCAGGAGGATGTACAGGACAAATGGATATTGCAGTAATTCAGGGTAGTGAGGTCAGAAGGTGAAGGACATTAAGTCACATACTAGTCTTCATTAGGAATTACATTATTAGTTTACGGCATTCATAGCCCACTTATTGAACATTTCTGTACCATGTATGCAGTATTACAAAAAAATGTTCATTAATTGTCTTACATAGAATATTTGCACCCATTCTCTAATTGCAAATCATTATTAAATAATCGCATTCTTTTCCCAGTTACAAAGCATAATGAATAGCATTCAGTTTCTAATTACAAAGCGTAAGTAGTAGCATTCTTTTCCTAGGTTCAAAGCATTATGAGTTAATAGTATTCATTTTCCAGTTGCAAAGCATAATTAATTAATCATTTGTCATTTCAATATAGTAATAATCAGTAGTCATGTTTCAGGTGACATATTATTCATAGCTGATCAGCATTACTCAGAACTCTTTTAAATGGATAGCATTATTTGTTAGCAATGCATTGCTTGGGGTAATTATAGGGGAAAGCAAGAAGACAAAAAGAAAAAAAATTTGCTTCTGGTTTGTTCCTGTAAATGAAAATGTGTAACGTCATTCGTCATGAGTCAACTGTAGCAAGGTTGTGACACAACTGGGTAAAAAAAAAGAAATGCAAGTACTAGTATAGGTTTAATAAGTAACAAGTTTAGTAAGTATCATGAAAGGCTTCTCCTGGAAAAAATACAAAATGGATTATTAAGCTGAAATAAGAAACGCATACTATGCTGAAAAGTAGTGAACTTCGAATTAACAGGTAGTGAAATGTGTATAAAAATGTGTTCCATAGCTATCCTTTCCAAAACCTTCAGTCATCATACCATACGATATAAAACATACTGTCAAAACAAACTGCAACAAATACTTAAATAACTACATAGCATAAATACATAAACTTCAACATCATCCTCATCTGTAAAGAAAAAAACTTCATTATCCATATTATCATAACTTCATTATTATCATCATCTGTAAAGAAAAACTTCATTATTCATTGTAGCATATTCTTCATCATTACTCTTCATCAGCATTCATTATCATCTGCAAAAAATCACTTCATTACTAATTACATAACTATTCCTTATCTCTAGCATATTTCATCACTAAAACTAAGATGTGTAGTTCTGTCTGACAGCTTGCATTAATCGCCTTGTATTCTGAAAGAAAAAATTACTTAAGACTGCTATTCTACGATGTGTATAGTATATTCTTGTTAATGCTTGTTAATCCTGATCCATTTACTCGTCCTCATAAAGTTATTGCATCTTCTTTCGTTTATTCCGTAGGTGAAATTCCCATTTCTGTTTAATTTATTTCCTTTACACGTTATTTCTTTCTGAAAATGATGAACAAAGATTAATGTCTTGCATTTAAATCATATACCCACTAAATAATGACTGGTTTATGGTGACATAATTAAGCATACAGCATAACATGACAGAAAACGTAATATGTCAAAAGCATAGACAGTGTTCAAAGGCAAAAATGTACAGAGAATATCACAATGCAGCAGCAAAAAAAGAAAAATGTAAAACAGTCACGATGTTGAGATATCATAGGGCAAAAAAAATGTCAAAGTCAACTGGTGTGTGTTATACTTTAACTATTTCACAGTGCATACAAACAAAACATGAAAACAATCGTACATACATAAAAAAACGAAAACGTGCACGGTCTGATGTGTAACGACAAGAAAAGCGACCTGCTAACCTTACCTTGCCGGGCACTTGCCAAGAAAAAATGCGATAATCATCAGTAATTAGTTATGTAATTATAATTGCAAAAGTGCTCATGAAGATTAGTAAATGGCATCGTAGCATGTTACATCATAAAGTGGTTTCATTCAATAAAGGGATTAACATTGTATACATGGTGGTTCCCCTTACTTTTTCTGGTTCTCAAAGTTTCGACGTGTACAACATTGGGGTGAGGAATGCTGCGAATCCGATATGGACCTGCGTACAGAAGTTCAAATTTACTGCACTTACCTTTTATTCTGCTGGATAAATAATGTGTACGTACTAATATCTCCTGTCCCACGTGAAAGTCTCGGCGTGTACAAACCTGTTTTTGCTGTCTTCTACGGCGCTCTGCGGCACGTTTGATGTTGTTCAGCGCAATGTCAATTATTTCGTGGTGTCGTAATCGACGAGATGTAGGAAAATTTACTAATTCTGTAATTTTGTTTGGTGGTTCAACGTTTTTCAGTATAACAGACGAAGATAGCATAGTGGATTCATTTGGAATGGAATTAATTACATCTTGGAATGAGAATATGTGTGTGTCCCAATTAATATGTCTTTTGTGGCAGTATATTCTACACAGTTTACCAATTTCTTTCATTAATCGTTCACAAGGGTTCGAAGAAGCATGGTACTTGGATATATAGATCAGAGAAATGTTTCTAGCTCGTAACATGCGTGTCCATATAGCAGAACGAAATTGTGATCCATTATCAGAAATTACTTTCATCACATGCCCTACATGCAATAGAAAATGTTTTACAAATGCTTTCGAAACAGTTTTAGCAGTAGCTTTGCGTAATGGAGTGAAAGTAACAAATTTTGAAGTGAGTTCAACAGCGACAAAGATGTAGCAAAAACCTCTGTTAGTTCTCGGAATTGGACCAAAAATATCTACTGCGGCCATATGTCTTAATTTAATAGGTACAATGGGATATAATGGAGGAATATGTGAAGTGGTGTCTGACTTAGCTTTCTGGCAAATTTTACATGACGCTTAAACTCGTCGTATACGTTTCTCCATGTTGGTAAAATAACAGTTCTGTCTCAGTATAAGAAAACATTTTCTGGCTCCGTAATGTGCATAACTTAAATGGGGGAACCAGATTAATTTATTAACCAGTTCATCAGGAATGCATAATAACCAACTGTTGCTGTCAGGATGAGAGCGGCGAAACAGAATGTCATTGCGTACAGTGTAATGGTTTCTAATCGTAACATTATTCTTATCTTGCCAAAGGTGTTTAATTTCTTTCCACACGTTGACTTTATTTTGCTCTTTTGCTATGTCCTGTAATGACGACGAAATAAAATTTTCAAATGCAACTTGCTGAATGTACATAACACTTAAATTTTCTTTGCAGAAGTTGGTTGCGATGTCTTGCTGATTGTTGCTGAGAGAACGCGATAGTGCGTCTGCTATAACATTTTGTGTGCCGGAAATGTGAACAATCGTAAAATTAAATTCCTGTAAATAAAGTTTCCACCTGCTTAATCTGTCGTGAGTGAATTTAGCCGAAAGTAAAAATTGTATCGCTCTGTGATCTGTGTAAACGGTGGTATGTCTGCCATAAAGAAAGTGCCGAAATCTCGTAAAAGCCCAAACAACACATAACGTTTCCAGTTCTGTAACGGAATAATTTCGTTCAGCAGGTGACAGAATGCGACTTGCAAATGCGATGTTTTTAATTACTGTAGAGCCATCTTCTTCAATTTCCTGAAAAATATGTACGCCTAAAGCTGTGTTGGAACTGTCGGTGGCAATGGAAAAATTTCTGGTAAGATCTGGGTGCGATAAAAGTGGAGCATTCAACAAGGCATTTTCAGGTTCACGAATTCACAATGTGCTCGCTTATCCCAGGACCAAATAGTGTTTTTACCTGTTAATTGGCATAATCTAGGCGTGTCTAAAGCGGAGTGATGAATAAATTTACGAAAAAAGTTAATTAAGCCCAAAAAACTGCGTAATTGCTTGTTCGTTGTAGGAACAGTAATGTCACGTAAAGCTTGAAGTTTTTCCGGGTCAGGCGCAATGCCTTCTGCTGAAATTACGTGTCCAAGAAATTTTATAGAAGTTTTGCCAAAGTGCGATTTACTAAGATTAACTCTAAGTCCTAGTGTATGAAAATTTTGCAACAGTTGTTCTAGAATCAGATTGTGTTCAGTCCAGTTAGCTTCTGCGATAAGAATGTCATCTACGTACGTCGTAATTCTGTCCTTAAGTTCTGTCGGAAGTATTGTGTTCAAGCCGCGAATAAAAGCTGCAGAAGAAATAGTTAAGCCGAATGGTAATTTACAAAATTGATAACAGTCACCAAAACAGAGAAAAGCTGTATACTTTCTGCAATTCGGATCAAGTTGAATTTGCCAAAATCCCGATTTCAAATTTAGTGTAGAATAAATAGCCGTACCATGAAATTTCTGTAGTAATTCCTCTAGTGTCTGTGGTCGATCTGTTTCATTAATAATAATGTCATTAATGTGACGCGAATCAAGTACAAGGCGAAGTGAGCCATCTTTTTTCTTAACAATATGTAGCGGGTTTATGGACGGACTAACTGCCGGTTCAATAATTCCTTGGTCGAGCATGAGCATATCTTGCAATTCTTTTTTAACTTGTTCTCTGTGGATATATGGAATGGGATAATGCTTTACTTTAAATGTATCGTGCTGTTTGACTTGAAATTCATACATAAATCCGGACATAGTACCAGGAATGTTGTCGAAAACTGGAGCTTGCTGTAAAAGAATTTTGCGTAGTTGCGTGCGTTCGTCGTCTGTATTTGCATTGCTTTGTTTAACTTTATCGGAAATCATTTGCATTACGTCGTAGTCAGCTTCGTCTGGAGTGTTATAGTTATGTACGTACGTATCAGTGAACAATGTGGAATTACAGTCTATGTTACGTGTTGCGGAAATAACCTCTGTACGATTAATTGTTTGTTCTTCCGCAGATAAAGAATGCTGAAACTCTAAAGCCAATTGCACATTTTCATCCTTCAACATTAAATAGGAATTTTGAAAATCAACCACTGCGTCGTGTTGTACGAGAAAATTAGTACCTAAAATAACGTCTGTTGTCAATAAAGGAACAATCCAAAAATTTGAGTGAAATGTGTGACCTGCAATACAAAATGATAAATGTGTCTGTAATTTAACGTCTACTCCTTTACTCGATACTGCTCCTTTCACTTTTGTTTTGCCTAATGGTAATGTAGGATAGGTATTCTCTTTGTTACACTCGTTAAAAGTTCTCTATTTATTACTGACATAGGTGATCCGGAATCGATTACTGCTGAAAATTTCGATGAACCAATTTTAATTTCGATGACAGGATGTGAAATGGTTTTCTGAACAACTGGTCTTTCCTGCAAAAGAGTGTCTCTGATATCGTCAAAAGTAATTACATTTTCGTGAACAACATTCTACGTGTCTAAAGTAGTGCTTGTGTTATTGGAAGATGCGACCTGTACAGTATCTAGTCAAATCCTATCCGACGTGTTATTATTATCAGGAGGATGTTGTGGCATTTCAACTATTTGAACTGTCCTATTATTTCTTCCAGACGAATTACGCTCTGGATGATACCTACTGTCTGGTTCATTCATCAGAATATGTTGTTGCTGATCATTTTGCTGCTGGTAGGACCGACTGTTACTAAACATATGTTGGTAATTATGCTCATTGTTTTTACGTCTGTCGTGAAAGTCATTCCTATACGGTGCATTGCGATAGGAATTGAAATACTGTCTTCTCTGTACGTAGTTGTTTCCTTGCTGCCTGCGTTATTATTTGTTGGATCTGGGACTATACGTGCACGCGGCGAAACATGAGAGCTTGGTTGGCCTTGTGTATTACATTGTTGGTTACGTATGCTAACCGGCTGGCTTTCATACTGTTGTGGTGGAAAACGTCCATTGTTACCAAAATGTGGTTCCAGTTGCTGATAATTTTGACGATATTGATAATTAGAATTTGGTCTGCTATTAAAGTTCGGTTGGTTGTCATTCATAAAGCGTCTATTACTTTTACTATTGAAATTACGTGGTTGATCGTAATTACTGTAAGTTTGCTGTCCTTGGTTGTTATATGAAAAATTTTTGTTTACGAAAGAATAGTCTGATTGCTGCACTTCTAAAAGCTGCAACAGATCCCTGAATGCCGAAATATTTTCCTTTTGCTGACCCGTTAGAAGTGACACCCTTAATGACCGTGGTAATTTAGAAATGCATAATTGTATCAGTGCAGATTTACTGTATGGTTCACTTAGGTACTGGTTTTGTTGGACCATGTGCTCAAAAAATTGTGTGACACTGGGAAAATTTGTGTTCTCATAATTCGGTAAGCTAATTAGTTGATCTTTAATTCCGCGCTGTGTTGTCTTCGACCAATACGCTGACAGAAAAGCATTCTGAAATTCTTCTACTGAATAGCATTGCCTCGCGATCGGTCTCATACGAGTTGCCCGTTCGCCTTCCAAAAAACTGCAAATAAATTCAAGTTTATGCGTAACGGGCCAAGTCGGTGGAAAAGCAAAGCTAAATTGTTGTATCCAGTCCAGTGGGTGAATCTGTGTTCTGTCATTCTTAAACACTTTAAGTTTTCTTACTGACAGAAAATGTTTGTAATCGAAATTATCGTCTCTGTGTGATGGAACAGGTTCAGGATTGTAAGAGAATCTGCTGAACTGTGGTTGTTCGGAATCTAAGTCCCGTACTCTCTGTAGATTACCCAAATCATACACGTTGCGCGAGTCTGACAAATGTTCGCAAAGTGGCGTCTGCTGTGATGTGTTATTAACTGAGATACTTTTCATCTCTGGTACTTCTTGTTGTAAACTTGACAACTTTCTACGCAACGTGTTATTAGACGAATCGATCTCATTAATTGTCTGCTGTAAATTTTGAAATTCAGGTGTTTGATTAAATGAAACCGGTGAAGTATCGTCTGATTTGCTGTTATTATTACCTTCAATGACGTCAATACGACTGGCCAGTTCATCACATTTTTCAGTCAGTATTTTTACCTGATCTTCGGTTTTAGTGTCAGTGGCATTAATCTGTTTTTGCAATTTACGTGCAGTTTCGTTCAGTTTTTTAACGTCATCTTTGACGACATCGGAATCCTGTGTTAGTTCTAATTGTTCGAGGCTGTCTGTTTGAAAATCGGTTGTGTATGTGTCTGTTTTCGATTTAAGATCCGAAATTTCGTCACGTAATTCTGTGTTCGACTGTTTGATGGTATTAATTTCGTCGGATACTGTGGCAATATTATTGTCTACATACGTTTTTGCCTTCGCAAACATTTTACGTTTGTCTTCTTGTCTCTGAGCAGTGATTGTTTCCATGACTTGACGTTTGACTTTATTTTGATCCTGAATAAATTTGCGGAAACGCGTATCAGTGTTTTGTATGTGAAGACTAAGACGTTCGTTAATTTGAGTGTTCTGTTGTTCGAATTTCGCGTCAATCTTTTCATCCATTGTGCGCGAAAGTTCTGCTGTCATTGCTTTAACCTCGTCGCGTAATTGTGTAGCTTTTTCAGAGCATTGTCTACCGACTGCCCTAATTTCCTCTCTAAGTGTTTCTGTTGTAGCTGTTTGCATGTCCCTTAATTCCTGAGCAACAGACCTAATTTCTTCGCTACTTTTTCTTGAACAAGCCTCAATTTCCTCGCGTAACTGTTCCTTAGTATCATGACACTGCGCGGCAACGGCTGTAATCTGCTCGCTAAGCTGTCTAGAATTGTTGTCTAATTTTTCATTAAGGCTGTCATGTTTTTCATTAAGCTGTTTGATCTGTTCACTAATCTGTCTGGAATTGTTGTTTAATTTTTCATTGAACTGTTTGCTATCTTCTCTCTGTTGTCTGACCTGTTCACTAAGTTGTTTGTTAACTTCGGTATTTTCATTAAGTTGTTTACTCATTTGTAGCAACAATGCCATAATTGGATCCGACACAAAATTAGCATTTCTATTCTCTGTGCTGTTTAATGGTGGATCTGGAATTGTCTCGCTTTCTGTAACCGTTTGGTTATTCTGAGATTTACAAAAAGGTTTGCCAGTCAAATGTACACTGTCACTCACTATTTCGGAATCAAATAGATCCATCGTACTTTCAGTACACTGTCCATTTTCATTAGAGAAATTTGTTTGTACGTTATTTGAATTTTCCAAACCGGTTGTGTTAAGCTGGGCAGCGCTCATTACAATAGGGCGCCCTGCGTCATCAATTGTCGTCAAATTAACAGACGAGACAATTGAGTTCGTTTGTTCATCATTAAGATAAAAATCATCATCAGTGGTTGGAACTCACTGATTGTCAGTGAACGCAGGATTGTCATTATTACACTGCGTGTCAGAATTACTATCGGTCACGTTGTTTAAGTCGGTAATTTTATTCATAATACCTCGCGATACACTATTCACAGTCTTTCGCGGCATTTTTACAATAGTCACAATTATTCACAAAACAAATAAGCACAATGCAAAAACAACACACAAATACAACAGAGCAAAGAATTGCCGATGATCTGAGGAAAGAAAGTCACAAAATTAGTAAAAGCGTTGTGCCAAATGCTAATTATATTTAAGCAAATAAGAGCAGATATCTGACTGTTTCTTAGAAGATTCCCAAAGAAATACGATCCTGGCCGGATGTCGCCAAGTGTAACCTCCCCGCCGAAAATTATGTATGGCAAAGTTAAAATGAATAATGGAGCCACGAAGCAATATCGTCCCCTCAGAAATATTTAAATAATAAATAATAAATGGGAGCCAAGTGTAACCTCCCCACAATGAATTCTACTGACAATGACAATTAAATGTGAGAATCGCAATCTGACCCAAATGTGAGCTCCCCACAAAAATAATGAAAGACGTACAAAATGTTGCAAAGTCAGTTCCCACAAAATGAAAGATAATTCAATGATAATGAAATTTCAATGACAATGAAAACTCAATTAGACCGAAATGTCGATCTTTTGGCCCTGTGCAATGATCCGAATTCTTACCTCAGTAAAACTGCATGTCTAAATTCTGCTCTTATTCTTCGCCATAGCTTGGAGGAAATGCATCGCACATATTCTTTGAATTTAACTGAAACTTTTGTTTAAGGAAATGGAAGGGAAATATTTTTTTTTCAATTAAATAGCTCTTTTGTTAAAAATGCTTTGGAAACAAAATTATTATTGGGGCACTTCTTGAAAATTAATTACAATAAATATACATTACATTATCTGATGTGCGCAATGCAGCTTCATTACCTTGTTTAACAATATACCTCATTCAGCATCTTGACCAGAGACCCATGTCGACGCCCGCGGACTGTGTCCCTCTCGCGACTCTACCCGCAACTGTACAAGACTACTACTGCCGACAGACTGCTGCTCGCAACTCTCCAACTCGCATGCGCTACTACTCTCTGGTCAGAGATTGTCATGGCTCGCCATCGCTGCATACGTGTTTCAGTATTTAGAATAGCGTTGTGTCTAGCAGACAGTGTGTGAAAATCATGACTACATTCCCTTATGGCGCAACTCGCTTTAATTCATGCTAATAAGCACGGTCACAAACCAAGCAGAAACTTACCACCACATGCGGATGGACGTGTCGAGATGAAGGGAATGCAGTGTAGGCCTCGAATGAAACCTGAAGGAAGTAGGTATGGCAGTCAACTTGCGCGTGTATTACATTGGCACTTTCGTGTGGATAGCAGAATGAGAAGAAGGACTTAGGGCACTTAAGAACAAAATGAAGATCGTACTTTATATGTACACGAGGCTTAATTGATACTGCTGCATGTGTTGCTTAGTTTTAAGTTTCACTTTCTTTAAGACTGCCGTCTCTGTAGCTAAATGGTCAGTGAAAACGACTACCATACAGAGGAGCAGGTTCGATTCACGGTACTGCCAAGGATTTTTCGCTTGGTGCGAGGACTGCTACGGGCTGTAGCCAGCCTCGTGATGCCGGATGAGGAGCTGTATGACCGACTAGTAGCGAGCCACGGTCAGAGCGGGGTAACTGATCACATGCACCTCTATACCGCATCCGCACGCCGCCGCAAGGCAGAGGATGACACGGCGATCGGTAGGCATCCCTTGGGCATTCACGGTTTGTAGAAGAGCTCGTTTTATTTTCTTCCACGCCTACGAGTGCCAGGAGTGCCTCACACCCACAAAATTGTTATTCTGATAGTAAGTCACCATTGACCCCAACTACTCCAGATTGTTTAAAACTCGATCTCTAACGTATAACACAGCTTCAAACGTCTGAGTATTTTACAAATGACTTAAATATTTGACGTTAAGTATGAAGACCTTTATGGCTGGGGATATAAATCCTTAATTATGTTGATTTCATTAGTATTGGAGTATTCAATTATAGACTAATGAAAAAGTCGAAACGAAGCTTAGGACAAATTTACGAGGGTGAGTCAAATGAAAACCTAAAATATTTTTTTAAATATTATTTGTTGTGCGGAAGTGGTACAATGCTCTATCACTTTTCAACATAATCTCCCCCACGGCCAATGCAAGTCCTACGTGGCGTGGCGTACCTCTTCATCAGAACGGAACTTCTTTCCTCCCATTGCGTCTTTGAGTGGTCCAAACGTATGGAAATCACTTGGGGCAAGGTCTGGTGAGTATGGTGGATGTGAAAGACACTCAAAATGCAGGTCTGTGATTGTTGCAACTGTTGTACGGGCAGTGTGCAGCCTTGCACTGTCATGTTGCAAAAGGACACCTGCTGACAGCAACCCACGTCGCTTTAATTTGATTGCAGGCCGCAGATGATTTTTTAGGATATCTGTGTATGATGCACTGATGACTGCGGTCCCTCTAGACATGTAATGCTCCAAAATGACGCCTTTTTCGTCCCAAAAGAGATTCAGCATAACCTTCCCTGTTGATGGTTCTGTTCGAAACTTCTTTGGTTTTGGTGATGAGGAATGGCGCCATTCCTTGCTCGCTCTCTTCGTTTCCGGTGGGTGGAAGTGAACTCAGGTTTAGTCCCCAGTAACGATTCTTGCAAGGAAGCCACCACCTTCTCGTTCAAAGTGCCGAAGAAGTTCTTCACAAGCATCAACACGTCGTTCTCTCATTTCAGGAGTCAGCTGCCGTGACACCCATCTTCAAAAATGGTTCAAATGGCTCTGAGCACTATGTGAGTTAATATCTGAGGTCATCAGTCCCCTAGAACTTAGAACTACTTAAACCTAACTAACCTAAGGACATCACACACATCCATGCCCGAGGCAGGGTTCGAACCTGCGACAGCAGCGGTCGCGCGGTTCCTGGTTGGTTCAAATGGCTCTGAGCACTATGGGACTTAACATCTATGGTCATCAGTCCCCTAGAACTTAGAACTACTTAAACCTAACTAACCTAAGGACAGCACACAACACCCAGCCATCACGAGGCAGAGAAAATCCCTGACCCCGCCGGGAATCGAACCCGGGAACCCGGGCGTGGGAAGCGAGAACGCTACCGCACGACCACAAGATGCGGGCGCGCGGTTCCTGACTGTAGCGCCTAGAACCGGGCACCAATCTTGCAGACACTTTGTGAAACTGGAGCACTTCTTGCACAAAGTGGTGTGCTGACCCATGACTAATCTGTTAACATGCTGCAATGTCACTCGGCGGTTTTCCTTAACTATGGCTTCAATTGCTGCAATGTTCTGTGGAGTCACAACTCGTTGTGCCTGACCTGGACGAGGAGCATCTTCCACTGAAGTCACACCATTTGCGAACTTCCTACTCCATTCGTATACCTGCTGCTGTGACAAACAAGCATCACCGTACTGAACCTTCATTCGTCGATGAATTTCAATAGGTTGCGCACCTTCACTACGCAAAAACCGAATAACAGAACGCTGTTCTTCCCTGGTGCAAGTCACAAGTGGGGCGGCCATCTTTATACTGATACTGCGACAGTATGTGTGCATGTGCACTATGCTGCCACCTACAGGCCATTCTGCATGCAGTTTGTAGCACGCTTGCCAATTTACAGGATAATGACGCGAAATTTCGATTTGTTATTACAAATTTAAGGCTTTCATTTGACTCACTCTCGTAGAACATTTTTGAACAAGTATAGTCTTGGTAATTTGCGCTTTGTTTTAAGAAAATAAAGTTTTTCACGCACTGGAATGTTTGTGACAACATGTCTTTTCAAAGTTATCTGTCGTACAATGACGTAACTTTGCAGGTACGTTCAGTGGTGTATTCGGATACTGTTTGCCAAATGTGTTGTGAATAGAGTTGGTATTAAACAGTAATAAATTGAAACGTGATGCCTGATGGTGACTTTTATTGCATAAACAGTGAAAATGTAGTCTATAAACTTATTTACTCTCATTATTTTGGTCAGAGAACAAATTTTGAAAGGGTTTTGAAGTAAGTTGCAAAGTTTATTGTGAGCCGCTAAACGCTCTCTCTCAAACAGTGCATGAATGTAGTCTCACTGATTTACTTGCCATAAGTTACGCGACCGCAGAATTTCTAACTTTAATGCTTGACTTACTGTGTTAAAATTTTAACATAAGATTATGCGTCTTAATGAGTAGATTTTGAACGCTTTTTAAAATTTTAATTTCAGTTAATTATATGAAATAGTGAAAAACGAATTCTTGTCGGTCCTGGGGACGTTAGGCGGAAAACCTGCAACTGAGACGAGGTGTCAGGGTGAACGTTTTAGACGTTTAGTAGTATAGACACTTGGCACTAGATGACCAGTAATATTGCACAGTAACAATGTGCATTATTATCGACGTTCTCCCCACACTGCTCAATAGTATTGACAATAATTTTGTCAATAAAACTGCACGTAACATCGTCAATAATATTGTCGGCAATACTCTGCAATAATATTGTGCAATGATACTGTGGTTCGCAATGCTGGACGATGAATACGCTTCTGCTGCGATAATTGGTCTATTCTGTTGCAAGCACAAAAGAAAGGTGGATGAAAAATTGATCTAAGGAGCGTCAGAAATCATTTCCGAAAACTTGCTGAGAGAAGTGAGGTTGAAAAAAAAACGCATATCGTTTTGTGTATTGATGGTCCAACATCTGTAACATTACTGGAACTCCCCATACCTTTGGTGTCCCCACACATAGACATTTAATTTCTGTGGACGCTCCCATATCCTCATGATCAAAAAACAAAATAATACAATGAGAAACGCAGTTCCTCCAAGTCAGCACTTACCTATTACGCTACGATACCTTGCTACTGGCAATTCTTTCCAAGGTTTGAAATTTACAATTGCAGTTTCACCTTACAGTACTTGAGATAGAGTTGTGGAAACATGTAATGCAATAATACGCACACTAAAGGTTTGTATTTGGGTTAGTAATAAATAAATGTCTATGTATACGTCCTTTCAGTACTTTTAATTAATTAAATTTTTTAAAAACATCTTTATTAGTGGCTGTTCCCTACTCTTTCTGAGCAACAAATGATTTTAACACTTTTGTTTTGTACTTATCTGCCCTAACATTCCACCATACCGGCAATAATTTGTATATTTCGATGCAGTCCAATACTAATACTCATTGTCTAGTTTGGAACTCTTTTCTACACAACGACAAATCCAACATAACTTTCTCAGTCTGTGCAGCACGTGATAGGCTGTCAAGGTTATTGTCAGCACTGCCCGCTGACGGCACAATATTTCCAGGCAGTGCAATAATTTTCAAAGTTTTTGAGGTTCTCAGTATTATTCTGCAACCTCTCGGTATCTCGTCTAGACGTTCAATGGTGGTGGTGGTAGGTGGTAAGTTCCTATGGGACCAAACTGCTGAGGTCACCGGTCCCTAGTATTACACTCTGCTTAATCTAACGTAAACTAACTTACGCTAAGGACAACACACATACCCATGCCTGAGGGAGGACTCGAACCTCCGACGGGGGCAGCCGCGAGACGTTCTGTATTATTGCGCATATGGGAAATGTCAGTACTATTGACCATCTAGTGGCCGTTTAGTTGAAATTAATCCATGCATTCCGAAATTGTTTTGTTTTGCACTTATCATCCCCTTCCCATACCCACCCCACTCGCATTTGTCATCCCCTTCCCACATCCACCCCACTCGTAGGTGAAAAAGTAAGACGCTTGGCGTAGTTGGCTGCGAGATCTCAAGAGGTAATTTCAGCCGCATATTAGGAGAGGCCTTTCTACCTTCCCATACAACAGCACCTTTCCTTCGCGTAGCGAGTGAGTTGTGTCTTAAGTGCATCTGTTGACCATAGATGATTATAAGGACTGTGTGTATGGTAAGGTGACATGTTTGTGTCGTTATGATGAGAGAAGGGACAAGGGTGAAACATGGTGCCGGCACACAGTCCACACTTCTCAATTAGCACCAAGCGGACCGCTGACTTGACATGCACAGCCAGTACATGAGTCACCATCAAAAGTATTGTATGTCCACGCTCCATAAGCCACTGTGGGGAGGTTTGTAATTTAGTCGAAGGCACTTAAAGTCTGGTGACACAGGACTTCACATCATCAGCTCTCCTCTTTTTGCTGGCCATATTCTATGGTGAATATTTCGTACACCATCTGCATTCGAAGCAGCTATATCGGCGTCGAGTGCCATCGTACAAGTGTGCTTTAAGTGTCTTGACTACGGATACAGTTACGATAAAATTATGTTGTAAGCACAGTATTTCTTCTTTCTTTCACTGGTGCCATGTCCCGCACTGACGCAGGGTCGGCATTGTTAGGAACGGATTTGGCAAGGTTAGTGGAAAGGGGTGGCCGGATGCCCTTCCTGCCGCCACCCTGCACCCCCTGGTACGGAATTAGTGTACTCCTGCTGTCTGCGTCGACTGTAGTTAATGGAGTAGTGCGAGCGTGTTCAAATGTCTGCGAGTCGTGTAACTGAGGTGGAAGGAGGGGACCAGCCCGGTATTCAACTAGAGGGATGTGGAAAACTGCCTAAAAACCACATCCAGGCTGGCCGGCACACCGACGGACGACGGTAATCCGCCGGGCGGATTTGATCCGGCGCTGGTGCGCCTACCCGAGTCCGGGAAGCAGCGCATTAGCGCTCTCGGCTAACCTGTCGGGTCAAGCACAGTATTTCTTCCAGATAGTAAATGATATATACACCAAATTTCGTTGAAATTTCTCCAAGGATTCCAGGTTTATGCTGGAACAAGCTACCTCCATATCTCTCTCTCTCTCTCTCTCTCTCTCTCTCTCTCTCTCTCCCTCTCTCACACACGTGTGCACACACACAAACACACACACACACACACACACACACACAAGCGCTCGCTCGCAAATAGATATATATCCATAGAAGTTGTTTTAAAACGCAAATATCAATTTTCAACACGTTATCTGTCTAATGTACAACTAACAGGATTTGTTCTTTTTGCAGAAGATGGGAAGTTTGGTGTTCTAAATGAGGTGTGGGGGAGTACCTACTATAAATTTCTTTCCCGGAATTTACGTCGGCACAGGGAAACACCCTCCAAACAATGACCCACTGGGTGGTTATAATTAAACTTTCCCTATTTAACTCGTTATAATACGGAAACTAATTTCTATACGATTACCAAACTTGGTAGCATTTATGTCAAGGACATGGGGGCAGAGAAATAATGCAGTTCAACTAAAACACTTATAATGGAATAGTGCGAGCGTGTTCAAATGTGCTGCTACAGTACATCACACAGCTACACACTGGTACCATTATTGCTACAAAAGGGGCCCATTACTGCGCCCATCAGTGTCCAGAAGAGTCTGAAAGCGCAGGATTGCATTCTGCGCAGCAGAACGAAGCTTGTGCGTAGGTATGCTGGCTACCCCTCTCGATATGCTGCACTTCAGATCAGCACATGTATGTATGTCCCCTGGTAAACCCTGTCCTTCAGGTAGCATCACAACCAGAAACCACAGTGGGTGACATCAGCTGACTGTGCCAGTCAATTATCAGCCAATCGTTTCCAAATACGTTTCACAGAAGTAAGTGAACTTCACGAGCGATGTGCGGTGAGGCCCCAGCTTGAATGAAAAATGTTGAGTTCAATGCGTCTCCTGTACGGCGGGTATGAGCTGCTGGCGAAGTATATCGCAGTAATGCTGGCCAGCCACACTGCACGTCTTTGGTCCTTGAGCGTCAACCTGTTCAAAAAAGAATGGGCCAATAATGAAGCCACACCATATGGTGACACGTTCCCCATACAGAGGAACTTCGCGCACAGTCACTGGAGGTGAAGATCCTCACAGTTGGAAATTCTGTGTTGACCTCAACCGTCAGAGAAAAATGAGCTTCGTCTGTCCATAGGACGGTCCAGGGCCGGCCCTCGTCACTTTCTTGCAGTCCAAGCGAGAAAGTGGAGAGCGAAGTCAACACGTCGTTGCGCGTCCTGTGTGCAAGCTGCCGCACGATATGGGCCTTGTACGGATACCATTTGAAAATGGTTCGAAGCACCTTCCGTACAGTGGACCACAGTTTGTTCAACTGTCGTGACGCAGCACGCGCACTACCTGTCGATCGGGAATTGCACGCAGTGTTGTCTGCCATAGCAACAGCGATTTCATCAACCACCTGTGGTGCAACCGGTTGTCGGCCTCTTCCAGAGGCGACACCCAGTTCTCCAGTTGATTCGAACTTCATCTTGCTCTGCACAGCAGACGGAGAAAAAGCACCATTCCGTAATCCTCTCAGGTAGCGATATTCTCGATGTGCAGCTGCAGCATTACAGTTGTTTTCATAACAGAGTTTCACCAATAATGCTCTGCTCCTTTTGTACAAGCTCATATTGACACGTCAACAAGTGCACTGCTATTGGTCAGATGTGTGACACTATGAATCATAATGACTGATCACGGCACTTGGTGGCCATAGTTAGAACTGGACGGTGGCACTGTGAAACATGGAAATCAAACACCCCATACTCTGAACATCAATGCTACCAAGTTTGGTACTCGCACGGTAATTAGTTTTCGTGTTGTTGTTGTTGTTGTTGTGGTCTTCAGTCCAGAGACTGGTTTGATGCAGTTCTCCATGTTGGTCTCTCCCGTGCAAGCTTCTTCAACTCCCAGTACCTACTGCATTTACATTCTTCTCAACCTGCTTAGTGTATTCATCTCTTGGTATCCCTCTACAATTTTTGCCCTCCACGCTGCCTCCAGTACTAAATTGGCGATCCCTTGATGTCTCAGAACATGTCCTACCAACCGATCCCTTCTTCTAGTCAAGTTGTGCCACAAATTTCTCTTCTCCCCAATTCTATTCAATACCTCCTCATTAGTTATGTGATCTACCTATCTAATCTTCAGCATTCTTCTGTAGCACGACATTTCGAAAGCTTCTGTTCTCTTCTTGTCCAAACTATTTATCGTCCATGTTTCACTTCCATACATGGCTACACTCCATACAAATACTTTCAGAAACGACTTCCTGACACTTAAATCTGTGCTCGATGTTAACAGATTTCTCTTCTTCAGAAATGCTTTCCTTGCCACTGCCAGTCTACATTTTACATCCTCTCTACTTCGACCATCATCAGTTATTTTGCTCCCCAAATAGCAAAATTCGTTTACTACTTTAAGCGTCCCATTTCATAATCTAATTCTCTCAGCATCACCCGATTTGCTTTTGTTGATGTTCATCTTATACCCTCCTTTCAAGACACTGTACTTTCCGTTCAACTGCTCCTCCAAGTCCTTTGTTGTCTCTGACTGAATTATAATGTCATCGGCGAATCTCAAAGTTTTTATCTCTACTCCATCGATTTTAATACCTACACCGAATTTTTCTTTTGTTTCCTTTATTGCTTGCTCAATATAGAGATTGGATAACGTCGGGGAAAGGCTACCACCCTGTCTCACTCCCTTCTCAACCACTGTTTCCCTTTCATGGCCCTCTAATCTTATAACTGCCATCTCGTTTCTGTACAAATAGTAAATAACCTTTCGCTCCCTGTATTTTACCTCTGCCACCTTTAGAATTTGTCCAAGAATAGGTCCAGTCAACATTGTCAAAAGCTTTATCTAAGTCCACAAATGCTAGAAACGTAGGTTTGCCTTTCCTTAATCTATTTTCTAAGATAAGTCGTAGGGTCAGTATTCCATCACGTGTTCCAATATTTGTACGGAATCCAAACTGATCTTCCCCGAGGTCGGCTTTACCAGTTTATCCATTCGTCTGTAAAGAATTCGCGTTAGTATTTTGCAGCCGTGACTTATTAAACTGATAGTTCGGTAATTTTCACATCTGTCAACGCCTGCTTTCTTTGGGATTGGAATTATTAAATTCTTCTTGAAGTCTGAGGGTATTTCGCCTGTCTCATACATCTTGCTCACCAGATGGTAGAGTTTTGTTAGGGCTGTCTCTCCAAAGTCTGTTAGTAGTTCTAATGGAATGTTGTCTACTCCCGGGGCCCTGTTTCGACTCGGTTTTCAGTGCTCTGTCAAACTCTTCACGCAGTATCATATCTCCCACTTCATCTTCGTCTAGATCCTCTTCCATTTCCATAATATTGTCCTCAAGTACATTGCCCTTGTATAGACCCTCTATATACCCCTTCCATCTTTGTGCTTTCCCTTCTTTGCTTAGAACTGGGTTTCCATCTGAGCTCTTGATATTCATACAAGTGGTTCTCTTTTCTACAAAGGTCTCCTTAATTTTCCTGTAGGCAGTATATATCTTAGCGCTAGTGAGATATGCCTCTACATCCTTACATTTGTGATGACTGGGTTTTGTGTGATGTCCTTAGGTTAGGTAGGTTTAAGTAGTTTTAAGTTCTAGGGGACTGATGACCATAGATGTTAAGTCCCATAGTGCTCAGAGCCATTTGAACCATTTGAACCTTACATTTGTCCTCTAGCCATCCCTGCTTAGCCATTTTGCACTTCCTATCGATCTCATTTTTGAGACGTTTCTATTCCTTTTTGCCTGCTTCATTTACTGCATTTTTATATTTTCTCCTTTCATCAGTTAAATTTAGTATTTCTTCTGGCACCCAAGGATTTCTATGTTATAACGTGTCAAATAGGGAATGTTTAATTAGAACCATCTGGTATATTCTGTGACCAAATGAATTAAATGCAAATTGTTGTATGGCCAGGCTCACTGATTGGACTGATTCACATCTCTCTCTCTCTCTAATTATCAAATTAATCAAATTATTTCCTCCAACAATATGTCATATCAAAAACAATGATATCACGATACTCTCTACTTGAATTATAATCCGTACTAAGGATAACGAAAATCTTTATTTCCAGTTAAAGACAAGCCTGAATAGTGATAATTACATTTATTAATGAACCTAGCTAGCATGTACTGAGTATTATTAATTAGGGCTGGCAAAGTGGACGAAGGATTTCCGTTACTTCCCCCTTGATAAAATGAACGGATAGCAGAATCTATCAAATTAATACAAAAGTGAAGAGGGTTGAACTTCAGTTGTTAGTGGCCCCGTAAACTTGGAAGTACAGCGGCTCTCGCTGTTATAAACGGCTCAGCTTTACAAATGAACTAACTCCTGTGTGAAAGTACTCTGCCTAACCTGCGGGGACGTCACCTTCATCCGACGCAAGCTGCAAAGCGGCCGATGCGACGCGCAGGGCGTTGTCTCAGAAGTAATCTCGAACGGACAGCTAGGTGCTCTGGAACCTGCCCAAGTATCCCGTAGCCGGCGTCTTTGCTCGACAGCTATTCTGGCCGAAGTCTCCTTTTTCTACGACGCCCACGGGCAAAGTCCTCACTCACCGGCTTCCACGGCCGTAGTGTCTTTACTGCATGCCGCGCAGAGGCGAAGTGTCTTTACTGTGGACTCGTTCCGCGAAATTCGACATTACTCCACCTGCGCCAGCCAGAAAAATATGTTAGAACACCAATGCGAGCGGTGTTTCGCATCTCTGCGCCTGTCGCACTCGTTCTAGTATCAGAAAATCCCTCTCCTTACAATTCTGAAGCACTGCTTCTAATGCTCGGTTCACACTAGCAAGTTATTGCAGTAATTTACTTGCGCGGAGGAACTTGCCGCGCGATTTGCGAGTGTAAACATATCGCCAAGTCGACTTGCGACCGTAGCAATTTATTGCGGAAGTGACTTGCTGCACGTTTTCCGCTTCCAGTGTGAACACCACGCAAGAAGTATCTGCAAGTAACATGCAGCTTTTAGGATTTATTTCTATTTTCTGTAAGTAGGAAGCGCAAGTAATAGTAAGTATGTCGTCTGCAATACACTCATATTCAACATTTTACTTAAAGTGGTGACTTAATTTTATGCAACCATCTTACGTATTATATGCAAAGAAATTTCAGAAATGGAGGAGAAACGGGAGTGGATGAAGCAGGATGCAGAACATTTTATTGAAGCCGTGTAGAGCTACCCAGAAATATGGAACGTGCATAATCGAGACTTTAAGGATAGAGTGAAGAAGATGAGCGCATTAAATGAAATCTCGTCGATATTCGACACATCTGTAAAATAAGTACATAGAAAGTAGCATAACTTGAAGACACAATCCTTTTGCCACCTGTATCCACTCGCTTGTTGTTTTAGGTGTCTAGAAAAAGACGATATATAATTATTACATGTTCTATTTACTTAGCTTGTAACTTTCCATTTTATGGGCATTAGAAAAAAAAATTATAAGCATATAATTCTGTAAAACGCAGTTTATTTCAATAAAAATTTAATTTCATTGTTGTGTTTTCATATACCTTCAAACAATTTTCCATTTTCAAGACGTTAAAAATGACTCTACATACATCGGGTACGATCAGAGAAATCGTGCTGACCGGAATATGAAACAAGTACATTAGGGATTTGCATGAGTCTCCTACAAAGAAAAGATTTCAAAATTCAAACTTTTTTTGGTTGTATGTTTCACATAAATAAATGAAATGCCTATTTTATTCGTAGCTCACCAGTAGCTATAAATCATAGAGTGACTAGTAAACGTTCCTTTGCTGAAATAGCAGTCTCGTTTTGATATGACGGGCACTATTAACATCAACAAATACTCCAGATCATTTGAGGACATTCTGTAAACGTATCCATGCTCTCGATACCAAGTTCTTGCAAAAGGTTATCACAGGCACCATTTTGCGAGCTTCTCATTATCTACTCTCTAACCCAAATACTTCTCTTTTTGTTTTTCACGTTTTGCATTACAATTACAAGAGCTGCAGCACATTTCACCCGCCTACTTGTCATTTTACACTTTGGCTGACACTCGTAGTGGTACTGAAAGCATATGTAAACAGTATCAGCCAGTTGTTGACGCAAGTTTCTTGCCAAAGAACTTGCGGAAGAATCTTGCTTAATTTTTGCGCTGCTGTTCGAACACAGCTGCAAGCGGCTAGCATTAACTTGCAGGAACAACTTCTGCAAGCGACTGGCTGGTGTAAACCCAGCTTAACATGGCATAGCGCGTACCCAATCGCAGGCCGCCTCGTCTGTATTTTGTCTGCGGGCGCTGGCGAGAGCCAACGCTTTCCTAAAAGTTCTTCTAGTCGACCGTTCCCACGACGGACACCACAGAGCCCCCCACACCACTCGTAACCTGCATTCACTGCTCTTTTAACAGAGGTTTTTTTTTTTCTCGTGAGCAGTCGCCCAGCTAGCGGCGCGGGACGTTGCGTCGCTGTTTCACTTCAGGAATGCTCGCTCTGTGTTCAGACCACAAAATTTTGCTGACGATACTATGCCAACGTCCCGGACAAGATCCGCCCAACGCAACAGAATAGCGTCACATTGTACTGGGCGCCCGAAAGTCGCCATGCTAATGCAGGCCTCATAATATGCCAGACCCAACGCCTGCTCCTACCTCTCCGTCCAGCGAGCACCCTTTTACTTAAGAATGTGCGACCGCGACAGCATTCCAGCATCTGGCAGCAGGAGCGCCGCAGCCCCCACTTGGGATCGTGAATGCTTTTCTCTCCCTGGTGAGGCCAAATACCTCTGTTCGTCCCACAGCTATCCCCAGAAAGTGAAGTTATGCTCAGCAAAATGCCTTCATACACCAACCAAATCCAGAAATCAACCATTGTCATTAACATTTATTGATATGACTTCAGTGTATCCATTGTGGGTGACGAACTGTGACTGTGATTTAAATTGGCGATTCATCTGGTAATAAATCAGTTTAAAACCAAGAGTAGCTAAATACTGTGTATATTTGCTTGCCTAACTTAATAATGTACGTTATAAGACGAGATCTGATATGGACACTCACCAGATCTGTATCTAGCTACACTTGGTCTACACATGATGTTCTTGTAACACCTCCATATGATGATGAGCCTGCAGTGTATCGAAAACATGTTCATGGTCGAATGAGTCGTAGAAAAGTGACTGGTTGCATATTTATTTACCTGATAAATTGACAATTTAAGACATGCATCTAATCATGCAGCACAATTAATTACTGAATTGACTGGCTCCCTAACAGCGTCTGAGAACCCGATTATAATTTTAAAGTGAAACGAAAGCAAGTTTAAATGACGTACTACGTTTCAATGACTCTAGTATTATAATTACTCAAAGCATGCTTACAGGAACAGCAGAAATGACAAACAATTTTCTGAAAAGTATCACTGACTGGTTTTCTGCGAATGGTCTTTTCCTCAATTTTAAAAAATACCACATATTCAGTTCTGCACATCTGGGGATACTACACCAATGATAAGTGTAACATATGGTGAGGACATAATAAGTTATAAACTTCGAAATTCTTAGGTGTCAGTATCGATGAGAAATTAAACTGGAAGAAGCACACTTTGGCACCCCTAAAACAACTTATTCCAGTCACATTTGCACTTATAATCATTGAAAATCTTGGAGAGAGAGAAATCAGTAAATTTACCTATTTGGAATATTTTCGTTCAGTAATGTCAGATGGAATCGTGTTCTGGGGGTAGCTCATCTTAAAAAAAGAAAGTCTTCGTTGCTCAAATATGTTCTGTAAGAATAATATGTGGTGTTCACCCACTATCATCTTGTAGAGGTCGTTTTTAAGGTACTGGGCATCCTGACTAGTGCTTCACAGTATATTTATTCTACCATGAAGTTTGTTGTAAATAACCCACTACAGTACAAAAGCAGCAATGATGTACATAATTACAACACCAGAAGGAAAAATAACATTCATTATCCCACGTTGAGGTTGTCTTTAGAACAAAAAGGGGTGTATAAAGCTGCAATAAAAATGTTTGATCACTTGCCCAATCATATAAAATGACTGACAGACACCAAAGTAAAATTTAAAAACGACCTGAAAAAGTTCCTCCTTGACAAGTCCTTTTATTTCCCATAAGAATTGCTATTATTGTAATGTGTTGAAGGTGGTGGGCAGTAATTACTGACGCACTTCCATATATTTCAAAAAAATTAAAATGAATTAAATTAAAGTTGAAAATGAAAAGTAAAAATAAAAACCCATATACATGTTCAGCATGTGGCCACATTTACAAATTAATTTGCGATGTGAACGTAAAATGGCTTTTTCCATATCATTACGATTTAATGTGCAATTTGAACCAAGAGACAGGAAACTAACTACACCTACATCTACATCAACATCGATAGTCTGCAAATCATTTAAGTGCCTGGCAGAAGGTTCATCGAAGCACCTTCATAATTCTCTAAATCTCGAACAGCGCGCGGAAAGAACGAGCTCTGATTTCCTATATTTTATCCTGGTGATCGTTTCTCCTTATGTAGGTCGGCGATAGCAAAATATTTTCGCATTCGGAAGAGATAGTTGGTGATTGGAATTTCGTGAGAAGATTCCGCCGCAACGAAGAACGACCTTGTTTTAATGATGTCTATCCCAAATCCTGTTTCATTTCAGTGACACTCTCTCCCCTATTTCGCGATGATACAAAACGTGCTTCTCTTCTCTGAACTTTTTCGATGTACTCCGTCAATCCTGTCTGGTAAGGATCCCACACCGTACAGCAGTATTCTAAAAGAGGACGGACAAGTGTAGTGTAGGCAATCTCCTTACTGGATCTGTTACATTTCCTAAGTGTCCTGCCAATAAAATGCAGTCTTTGGTTAGCCTTCCCAATAACATTTTCTATGTGTTCCTTCCCATTTAAGGTGTTCGTAATTGTAATTCCTAGGTATTTAGATGAATTTATGGCCTTTAGATTTGACTGATTTATCATGAAACCGAAGTTCAACTGATTCCTTGTAGCACTCATGTGGATGACTTCACACTCTTCGTTATTTAGGGTCAATTGCCAACTTTCACACCATACAGATATCGTTTCTAAATCGTGTGGCAGTTTATTTTGATCTTCTGATTACTTTACTAGTCGATAAACGACAGCGTCATCTGCAAAAAACCTAAGACTGCTGCTCAGATTGTCTCCCAAATCGTTTATATCGATGAGGAACAGCGAAGGGCCTATAACACTATTTTGGGGAACGCCAGAAGTCACTTCTGTTTTACTCGATGACTTACCGTCAGTTACTACGAACTGTGATCTCTCTGACAGGAAATCACGAATCCAGTCACAAAACCGAGACGATATTCCACAAGCACGTAGCTTCACTATAAGTCGCTTGTGTGGTTCAGTGTCAAAAGCCTTCTGGAAATCTAGAAATACGGAATAAATTTGAAATCCCTTGTCAATAGCACTCAACACTTCGTGCGAGTAAAGAGCTAGTTGTGTTTCACAAGAACGATGTTTTCTAAATCGGTGTTGACTGTGTGTCAGTAGACCGTTTTCTCCGAAGTAATTCATAATGTTCGAACACAATATATGTTCTAAAATCCTGCTTAATATCGACGTTAATGATATGGGCCTGTAACTCACTCCTACTGCCTTTTTTTTAATATTGGTGTCACCTGTGCAACTTTCCAGTCTTTGGGTACGGATCTTTTGTCGAGTGAACGGTTGTATATAATTGTTAAGTATAGAGATATTGCATCAGAATACTAAAACTGAAACCTGACTAACTCTGTCCATTAAAAGCAGACGTTAGAAAATATTATGGCATCCTTTGAGTGTCCATCGTAGCTATAGCTCGCTGCAGAGGACACTGAATTGTGCATAGATGCGTTTAGGATGGACGAAGTGCGTAAGTAGCTCTGTATAGTGCCAGATGAAGAGGTCAGTGAAGCGTATACAATACTCTTTGATATAGTAATCAGGCCCTCTCACCTATATCAATAGTGATGAAGTCCCATTTAAATAAGGACTCCTCTGATCTACCAATTTCTGATCTCAATATAATTCAAAACTTCGTGTATACCCCAGCGCACATAAATCTGTAAGTCATTTAATGAATTTCCGTGACGCTACCCCGTACATGTATAATCCTGAACTACGACTTAAATTATGACTTTGTCACAATGTGAGAGAGGTTCATTGTCGCATGCAATTTCCGTGGAAGCAGACAATACCTGTGCGGGTTGGTAGGCGTGGTAGCTGTGGCTTACAGCGGCAGTTTTTAATGTCTTTTATCTCTAAATATACAGAGAGAAATTGAATTCTCTTTGCAGATTCGAGGACAGGTTCCTTATACACACACACAGACACACACACTCACACTCACACACAAACTCAAAGGAGAAAAAAACATCTAGTAAACATGGACTCTAAACTGCATACGTTAAGAGCTATTAGCGCTCGTTCAATAAAAGAGATGAGTTACCCAGTGGAATAGATGAGCAAGCGCTCATAGCTTTTAGACTCCATGTTTACTTGATATATTTTCGTTTTTTGTGTAAGGTACATAACTCTTAACGTGTACATTTTAGAACCCATCTTTACTAAACATTTTTTCTTGTTTTGCCGTAAGGAACCTGTCCTCAGAGACTGTAACGGGAATTTAGGGGCGTACTGCAAAATACTAACACGACTTCCTTACAGACGAATGGAAAAACTAGTAGAAGCCAACCTCGGGGAAGATCAGTTTGGATTCCGTAGAAACACTGGAACACATGAGGCAATACTGACCTTACGACTTATCTTAGAAGAAAGATTAAGGAAAGGCAAACCTACGTTTCTAGCATTTGTAGACTTAGAGAAAGCTTTTGACAATGTTAACTGGATTACTCTCTTTCAAATTCTAAAGGTGGCAGGGTAAAATACAGGGAGCGAAAGGCTATTTACAATTTGTACAGAAACCAGATGGCAGTTATAAGAGTCGAGGGACATGAAAGGGAAGCAGTGGTTGGGAAGGGAGTAAGACAGGGTTGTAGCCTCTCCCCGATGTTGTTCAATCTGTATATTGAGCAAGCAGTAAAGGAAACAAAAGAAAAATTCGGAGTAGGTATTAAAATTCATGGAGAAGAAATAAAAACTTTGAGGTTCGCCGATGACACTGTAATTCTGGACTTGGAAGAGCAGTTGAATGGAATGGACAATGTCTTGAAAGGAGGATATAAGATGAACATCAACAAAAGCAAAACAAGGATAATGGAATGTAGTCTAGTTAAGTCGGGTGATGCTGAGGGAATTAGATTAGGAAATGAGGCACTTAAAGTAGTAAAGGAGTTTTGCTATTTGGGGAGCAAAATAACTGATGATGGTCGAAGTAGAGAGGATATAAAATGTAGACTGGCAATGGCAAGGAAAGCGTTTCTGAAGAAGAGAAATTTGTTAACATCGAGTATTGATTTAAGTGTCAGGAAGTCATTTCTGAAAGTATTTGTATGGAGTGTAGCCATGTATGGAAGTGAAACATGGACGATAAATAGTTTGGACAAGAAGAGAATAGAAGCTTTCGAAATGTGGTGCTACAGAAGAATGCTGAAGATTAGATGGGTAGATCACATAACTAATGAGGAAGTATTGAATAGGATTGGGGAGAAGAGAAGTTCGTGGCACAAGTTGACCAGAAGAAGGGATCGGTTGGTAGGACATGTTCTGAGGCATCAAGGGATCACAAATTTAGTATTGGAGGGCAGCGTGGAGGGTAAAAATCGTAGAGGGAGACCAAGAGATGAATACACTAAGCAGATTCAGAAGGATGTAGGTTGCAGTAGGTACTGGGAGATGAAAAAGCTTGCTCAGGATAGAGTAGCATGGAGAGCTGCTTCAAACCAGTCTCAGGACTGAAGACCACAACAACAACAACAACTGTATAATGATATGTTACCCCACCAGACAATCTAAATCTACATTCTGGAACTCACGCTTAAAGTGTTTGGTAGAGTGTTCGTAGAACCACTCTCGAATAGCACGTGGGAAAAGTGAACACCTAAATCTTTCCGTGTGGGTTCTAATTTCTCTTATTTTATCACAATGATCTTTTTTTGCGTAATAGAGAGTCAAACAAATTTTATGTTATTTGGACAAGAAGGCCAGTGACTGAAATTTCGTGTAAAGATTTCGTCGTAAGGAAGGCCGCCTTTGCTTTAATAATTGTCACCCTTACCCGCTATCATGTCAGTGACACCCCCTCTTATGTTTCCGCGATTATATGAAATGGCATGCCTTTGACAGAACTTTTTCGAAGTTCTCCGACTACCCTATCAGGTAAGGACTTCATACCACGCAGAAGAAAACTGACAAGCGTAATGTAAGCAGTCTCTTTAGCAGATGTGTTACAACTTCTAAGCGTTCTGTCATTAAAACGCAGTCGTTGGTTAGCCTTCCTCACAGCATTTCTACGGGATAATTACAGTTTAAGTTGTTCGTAAATGCAGTTCCTAGGCATTTTGATGAAGTGAGAATATTAAATTTTGTAGTACCCATTATCTGAAAAGCATTGGTCATTGTTTTGATTGTATCGGTGACGGATAAAAATTGTTGTTCTCAGCTGCATATTTATTTGTTATATGTAACAGATTATTATGTGTTTGATTTATTCCGATGTTCTAATCGTACTGCTATCGATTTCGGGATCATAATACCTCGTCTTCAGGGGCCTTGTGCAGCAGCTCTCATAGGTATATTTTCATTTTTTGCTATGTTTAAGAGACAAATTTCACTTGACTTTTATATTGATGGGAATTTGCACAAGTAGTATGCAGTAAGTCAGTAGAGTAACTGATACGAATAAGACTACATTGTATAACATTATAATATGTATTTTCACTAGGCTGCGTGTGTTCCTTTAATATCATTTGTGTAGCAATAAGGTAACAGTAGTACGAAAACAACGAAGTACTTCTGAAATTTGGGGAGGAAGTTCATTTGGGAAACGTTGGGTCACCAATAGTACTACCGCTGCCTCGTTATTCAGTGATAAGACTGTAAGTTGGTAGCAGTCTATTACGACAGAATGAAGTATTAGTCGAGTATTCTGATTTATTGACAAATTGAAAAATAGTCATTATAAAATAAGTAAAATAATTCGTAACTTGTGTGTGCCGATTCAAAGTCCACTATAGAGAAAACAAAACAAGGTACTTTAACCATAAGTCCAGGAAATCAAAGCACAGGCATCATACACAAAAACTAAATCATTAAAAGTAGAAACCCAGTGAGAATTCAAGTCCACGGGTTGCGGCACATTTTGACGATCAACCAGGCGATGTCACTCGCTGCCAGACGATGTGAAGTGAAACAGCAAGACCGATGCTGGTCCCTGAACGTAGGACACATGCTGTAATTGAAAGCACAGCTGTACATGTTACGAGCCATAAGATATGCACCCAGCTCACTACTGGCAGCGACTAAGGGAACAGTGTTGACAGAGCGGTAAGTCATTGACGTCTTGCATCCTAATGTGTTACCCCAAATGTGATAGTATCAAGGTGCCATTTTTCAGCGGGACAATGCTTGTCCACATATACCACATATCTCTATGATCTATCTGCGTGATGTTGAGGCGCTCCCATGGCCAGCACGATCCCCAGATCTATCTACAATAGAACATGTATGGGACAAACTCGGTAGTCAACTCTATCCCACTGCCAATATCCAGTGTACAAAGGACCATTTGCAACAGTGGCCAACTTGTCTCGGGGGAGCGCCTCCCTGAGTTGTTGGCAGTATATTCAACCAATTGTGCAGTCCCCGTCTGCACCCTCTCTGGCCTGGGCGCATGACCGAATTCGGTTGGGAAGGGTGCATGAAGCCTTTGTATCCTGTCCTGACCCAAGTTGCCCGATGACTGTTGGAAACAGTGCTTGATACACTGGATTTAGGCAATGGAATAGAGTTCACTATTGAGCCGTGCTGCGGCCCGCGTTGGAGCTCTTTGTAGGTTTCCACCCTCTGTTGGAGGCCAGACGGTACCGTTTAGTTGACATGGTTGCGGTTGTTTGTCTTCTTTTCGCGTTGACTGGCGCCCCTCGGTTTCACAAACGTTGCCTGTCCGCTAGTGGCAGCAGCGGCGGTTATCGATATGTAGTAACTGTTTCCCTATCTACATCTACATCTACATCCATACTCCGCAAGCCACCTGACGGTGTGTGGCGGAGGGTATCTTGAGTACCTCTATCGGTTCTCCCTTCTATACCAGTCTCGTATTGTTCGTGGAAAGAAGAATTGTAGGTATGCTTCTGTGTGGGCTCTAATCTCTCTGATTTTATCCTCATGGTCTCTTCTCGAGATATACGTAGAAGGGAGCAATATACTGCTTGACTCTTCGGTGAAGGTATGTTCTCGAAACTTCAACAAAAGCCCGTACCGAGATACTGAGCGTCTCTCCTGCAGAGTCTTCCACTGGAGTTTATCTATCATCTCCGTAACGCTTTTGCGATTACTAAATGCTCCTGTAACGAAGCGCGCTGCTCTCCGTTGGACCTTCTCTATCTCTTCTATCAACCCTATCTGGTACGGATCCCACACTGCTGAGCAGTATTCAAGCAGTGGGCGAACAAGCGTACTGTAACCTACTTCCTTTGGGGCAACTTCGTTGTTTTTCCGGGTCGTGTGAGTGCGCTAGTTTGGTTGGGGACTCAGGAGGAGCCAGGTCCGAGCAGTGCCAGAACACGCCGGGACCGCTGGCAGCATGCATGGAACTGCCGTATGGAAGGGTTGTGGTCACGAGGGTGCACTACCTCCTCGTAAACCGCATCCAGCAAGCTTTAAGATGAGTGCATTTCAAACCAGGTAGAGAAACCTCCTCCATTGTAATATCTCGCGATTCTCCAGTGACTTGGGTTCGTGTTGCCGCTCTTAGTGTCGCCGAGGCGAAGAGCAGCGAGTGGAGTGCTTGGAGAAGGCGGATTTGATTAGCTTTCCTCGACTTCTAATTACTATTTACTGCGTTCAACTTGTTACAATTTGTTAAGTTCAACCAGCGGTAATTTTTCTTGTCGGGTGACTGCTAACGCCCCAATTACCTGCCCTGGGGGTTAGTGTATGTAACTGCAGTGTACGTTTCCGCGCCATGCCGCTGCTGTCCGGTAAGACGTGTAGTTTTCACAGCTTTCTTGATTGTAGGCCGGTTGGTGATTCTTCTACTCTGGTGGTAGTGGTTCCTTTCTCGTTCCGGGCGCTTTAAACACAGTATTCTGGGGACGTAGTGCAGATCACCGGTTCCGGCTTTGGTTCAAAATTGGTTCAAATGGCTCTGAGCTTCCGGCTTTGGTGTATTGTTCCATCGTTGCATTTGGTTTATCGGAAGCCAGGTAACTTCAGCCATTCGTTATATTGCCACTAGTCTGAGTTACCATCTTGTGAAGTGAATGCAACTCTTGGCTGCCTATCTCATCGCTCGCGAAAGTGTTTGTTGCCGGACCTTCTCAGAGGTCGATTCCTGGAGCACCGTCTGTGGCCCCTTGGTTCTTGTAAGACGTTTGTTCTAAAAGGAGGTCTGATGGCCAGTAGTTCAGTGTAACGCTCCTTCACCCCACGCCTTCTGCGGGTATAATCTGCCTCAGTACCCTTTAAGGATCTTATGTACTGGTCCTTGTGATTTATTATTGTATTATATATTACAATACCTCGTAATGCCTACATTAAGGTTATATGTGTCTAGTTAATAGTTCTGGTCGCCTTCTGGAATAAATGTAGCAATGTAGTGTTCAGTGGATGTTAAGGGTCGTATTACAAAGTTCACCATCATCTTATTTCACCCGTTTGGTGATCAGTTGCTTGTTTTTTTAACTAACCTTTGCTATTGTATTTGCTGTTTCACAGCAGGTTTCTAATGTTTTTATATTATTGCCGTTCCTGGCGTGTAAGGCCTTCAGCCGTGATTGTGGTCATTTGCCTTAAAATTCTAATTTGGTATTTGTATTTTAGCAGTAAGCCTTAAAACCTTATTTACTGCCATTCCTGGCGTCTGATGCCTTCTGCTGTTTGTGGCGACTTGCCTTTAATATTTCAATACCTGTAATTTGTAAGTTGCAGCGAGTTTTAAACAATTCTTAATTCCTGGCGTGTAAGGCCTTCTGCACAGATCACAGTGGCTTGCTTTTAAAACATTATCTGCTGTATCTGCATTTAATGGTCATTTGCTAAATTGTAACTCATTGAAAACACTATTATTTACACAGTTGTTTATTCCTTCGTTAATAACGTGTGGTATTTTTATTTATTGTTGAGTCTGGAATTACTGGTTTAAAATAAATTGTGTGTAACTGTAAAAGGCAACCAATAGTAACTGATTACGGCTCCGTCCACAATCGTAACCCAATCCTGCCTTGTCCGCACCTCGTGGTCGTGCGGTAGCGTTCTCGCTTCCCGCGCCCGGGTTCTCGGGTTCGATTCCCGGCGGGGTCAGGGATTTTCTCCGCCTCGAGATGACTGGGTGTTGTGTGATGTCCTTAGGTTAGTTAGGTTTAGGTAGTTCTACGTTCTAGGGGACTGATGACCATAGATGTTAAGTCCCATAGTGCTCAGAGCCGTTTTGCACCAATCCTGCCTTCCCTTGACTACCAGGTCTCAACTATGGAGCTGGTCCTGCACATCATCTATCACAGACAGATCTGGGGATCATGCTGGCCACAGAAGTGCCTCAACATCGCACAGATAGAAATATGTGGCATGTGTGGACAAGCACGGAGCTGCTGAAAATGCCACCATGATACTGTCACATGAGAGGTAACACATGAGGACGCAAAAGTCAGCGATGTACCTCTATGCCAACACACTTCTCTTAGTCGTTACCAGTAACGACCTAAATTCACACTGTATGGCTCCCCACACGATGACATTAGCTGTGCCTCTCGAAGACATATCCACCGACTATGCTTATCTGTGGTAGTGCAGAATAGCGATTCATTGCTGAAGACACAGAATGACACCATTCATCAGCTGTACATGCTAACCAGTCACACAGCACCCTAAATGAGGCCGTCTGTGTTGTGTCATTAACGGCAGCCTATGTGTGGGGTGGTAATATCTTACTTCAACAGACACTACTCTGCGACCAGTTTTGTGGTCTAAACATTCTGCGTGGTGTCTGTTCGTTCTATATCGTGTCTCCCTACCACTTTCGCGCAACGACGCTCTGAGCGTGTTTTTTAGGGAATTGACTAGTTTGAACCTGGGACCTGTTGCTGGTAAGGAGACGCCAGACCAACATGACATGTAGAATTCAGAAGAGTTCAGTGAGACTAGCGATGATATAACCAAATACTTAATGATTTCAGCTTCAGCTCCACTGCACTCCCTGTAAAAGAATCTTAATACTAACTAAATTTAGTGGAAGGGGTTCAAGGCTTTCCCGTTTTTAGTTAGCTGGTAAAATAACGTCGAAAAAGCAGCTAAGTTTACCACTGGAAATTTTATTCTACTCACAAAACATTGTTTATAAATTGCACTATTGATAAAAGAAAATGTTTTAATACAGGATGGTAAAAACCAACTGCGTTCAATAAAAATGTGAACGAATATTCCCTTAGTGGGTTTCCAAGTTCTACAATGGATCGAAGGATGACCTATGCCACATCACATCTATAATCTAGGTTTAAATTAAGTTTCACAAGAGAGAAAACTATCAAAATGGTCTACAGTGACCCTCAATTATCTTTAATTACTTAGCTAACTTGTCGTCTGATGTGGCTTCTCAGTACTTATATAACAGAAAAATCATCGCGTTCCTGATTTTAACTTACGTAGCAAATGTGAATACCATGAGCTTCAATTGACGATCGACACTAGTATTACGCAAAAAGGGGATGTAACAGATGAGACTTCTGCAGTTCTGAGTGAAGCCTTATGCGCTCAAAAGTGTGGCATCGCGTGCGTTCATTACCTCGTCGGTGTTCGTCACGAGGCGGCGGCCGGCGCAGCTTCGTCCAGCTCGCCGTCTCCGAAGCAACTCTCTCCTCTAACTTCTCCTTACTACAATTTACCGAAGTTGGTTTTAAAAAAACTATCTGGCTGTGTTTTCATCTGACCAATCAGGGTCTCAATGTTAACCTTAAGCTCTGCCTACAAAAATTCTGTCTATCCAATGAGAAACGTTATACTTTTCGTGGTGGGGCAATGTTTTTGAAGTTTGCAATGGAACAGAGACGCGAAAAAGTCTCACGCTAAAACTTGCAGCTGGTGTGGTCCTTTTAGCGTTATCGTAAGATCTATACTGTTCTTTTGGAGGGCTCTATCTTTTAACATGGGCTGGGGGGTGGTCCTAACGCAAGAGAGACGCGCATACATAGGGGCAGAAATCCATTCCAGTACGATTATGCCATAGGTGGTAAATCATTGGATGCGGTAACGACCGTAAAATACTTAGGAGTTACTATCCGGAGCGATCTGAAGTGGAATGATCACATAAAACAAATAGTGGGAAAAGCAGGCGCCAGGTTGAGATTCATAGGAAGAATTCTAAGAAAATGTGACTCATCGACGAAAGAAGTAGCTTACAAAACGCTTGTTCGTCCGATTCTTGAGTATTGCTCATCAGTATGGGACCCTTACCAGGTTGGATTAATAGAAGAGATAGACATGATCCAGCGAAAAGCAGCGCGATTCGTCATGGGGACATTTAGTCAGCGCGAGAGCGTTACGGAGATGCTGAACAAGCTCCAGTGGCGGACACTTCAAGAAAGGCGTTACGCAATACGGAGAGGTTTATTATCGAAATTACGAGAGAGCACATTCCGGGAAGAGATGGGCAACATATTACTACCGCCCACATATATCTCGCGTAATGATCACAACGAAAAGATCCGAGAAATTAGAGCAAATACGGAGACTTACAAGCAGTCGTTCTTCCCACGCACAATTCGTGAATGGAACAGGGAAGGGGGGATCAGATAGTGGTACAATAAGTACCCTCCGCCACACACCGTAAGGTGGCTCGCGGAGTATAGATGTAGATGTAGATGTAGAGACGCGAAAAGGTCTCACGCTAAAACTTGCGGGTGGTGTGGCACTTTTTGTGTTATCGTAAGATCTATACTGTTCTTCTGGAGGGCTCTAGCTTTTAACATGGGCTGGAGGGTGGTCTTGACGTAACAGAGACGCGAAAAAGTCTCACGCTAAAACTTGCGGGTGGTGTCGTCCTAACGGTTAGCTGGCGACGTGGGTGTCCATCCGTCCCTTATTGTAGGGCCTTCTCGCTTAACACAGTTCTGCTCTTGGCTTCTGTTCTCGTTTCTCCCCTCGGAACTGCGTCTGTCTCACGGTGGGAAGGTATGACACACATTTAGGCATTCTTGTGTTAGTTTGTGGTATTCCATTTGCTCACTCGTTACTCGTATTACTTTGGTTAATTTAATGTCAAGATTATTCGGAGCTATGTAACATACTGCTGGATTTGCTTATCATGTCAGGGTTTTCATGCAAGGTGTTGGATTTGCCGCCGGCCGAAGTGGCCGTGCGGTTAAAGGCGCTGCAGTCTGGAACCGCAAGACCGCTACGGTCGCAGGTTCGAATCCTGCCTCGGGCATGGATGTTTGTGATGTCCTTAGGTTAGTTAGGTTTAATTAGTTCTAAGTTCTAGGGGACTAATGACCTCAGCAGTTGAGTCCCATAGTGCTCAGAGCCATTTTTTCTTTTTTTTTGGATTTGCCTGACACCTTACAGTGGGGTGACACAGAATGTTAAACAGGGTGCATTACCTGTCCTCAGATGACAGGCAAAGATGTGAAGGGGTTGCTATGTCCTTCTACAACGACATCAGCATCGATACTCCACAACCCACCTTACGGCACATGGTGAAAGGTACCTCATACCACTACTAGTCCTTGGCGCACAATATGGCGATTCTCCCTGATGGTGGTGAGATATGGTCGTCTGGAACCATGACGAGTATGCCAGCCCTCACATCCCCATCTGGTCCAACATCTGTCATTGTTACATCCAAATGCTCCACGAGTTTAGCTATTATGCTACGGCCCCTAAGGGTTTTCTGCTGCTGAGTTGCTCTTCTAAACAGCATCCCATATGAGCATACCAATTGCGTCATCACCTGTAGTTGCTCGTATTTTAAGTGCTTAGGCTACGCACGGCTCTATTTAAAAAGAACAGCTCAAGTCGAGCCATGCATGTCTGCTTTCATGCCCTGCAAATACACTCCTGGAAATGGAAAAAAGAACACATTGACACCGGTTTGTCAGACCCACCATACTTGCTCCGGACACTGCTAGAGGGCTGTACAAGCAATGATCACACGCACGGCACAGCGGACACACCAGGAACCGCGGTGTTGGCCGTCGAATGGCGCTAGCTGCGCAGCATTTGTGCACCGCCGCCGTCAGTGTCAGCCAGTTTGCCGTGGCATACGGAGCTCCATCGCAGTCTTTAACACTGGTAGCATGCCGCGACAGCGTGGACGTGAACCGTATGTGCAGTTGACGGACTTTGAGCGAGGGCGTATAGTGGGCATGCAAGAGGCCGGGTGGACGTACCGCCGAATTGCTCAACACGGGGGGCGTGAGGTCTCCACAGTACGTCGATGTTGTCGCCAGTGGTCGGCGGAAGGTGCACGTGCCCGTCGACCTGGGACCGGACCGCAGCGACGCACGGATGCACGCCAAGACCGTAGGATCCTACGCAGTGCCGTAGGGGACCGCACCGCCATTTCCCAGCAAATTAGGGACACTGTTGCTCCTGGGGTATCGGCGAGGACCATTCGCAACCGTATCCATGAAGCTGGGCTACGGTCCCGCACACCGTTAGGCCGTCTTCCGCTCACGCCCCAACATCGTGCAGCCCGCCTCCAGTGGTGTCGCGACAGGCGTGAATGGAGGGACGAATGGAGACGTGTCGTCTTCAGCGATGAGAGTAGCTTCTTCCTTGGTGCCAATTATGGTCGTATGCGTGTTTGGCGCCGTGCAGGTGAGCGCCACAATCAGGACTGCATACGACCGAGGCACACAGGGCCAACACCCGGCATCATGGTGTGGGGAGCGATCTCCTACACTGGCCGTACACCACTGGTGATCGTCGAGGGGACACTGAATAGTGCACGGTACATCCAAACCGTCATCGAACCCATCGTTCTACCATTCCTAGACCGGCAAGGGAACTTGCTGTTCCAACAGGACAATGCACGTCCGCATGTATCCCGTGCCACCCAACGTGCTCTAGATGGTGTAAGTCAACTACCCTGGCCAGCAAGATCTCCGGATCTGTCCCCCATTGAACATGTTTGGGACTGGATGAAGCGTCGTCTCACGCGGTCTGCACGTCCAGCACGAACGCTGGTCCAACTGAGGCGCCAGGTGGAAATGGCATGGCAAGCCGTTCCACAGGACTACATCCAGCATCTCTACGATCGTCTCCATGGGAGAATAGCAGCCTGCATTGCTGCGAAAGGTGGATATACACTGTACTAGTGCCGACATTGTGCATGCTCTGTTGCCTGTGTCTATGTGCCTGTGGTTCTGTCAGTGTGATCATGTGATGTATCTGACCCCAGGAATGTGTCAATAAAGTTTCCCCTTCCTGGGACAATGAATTCACGGTGTTCTTATTTCAATTTCCAGGAGGGTAATCCGTTGCAAATAATAAATAACATGTAGCTGTGATTCTGTAGTCAAATAGTCTATGTCTTGGTTAGAATTGCGAGTTAATAAAATACAAAATAAAAGTTCAGTGTATAATTTAGTAAAAAGGATTCTATCCTAAAGTCTGTAACTGATCTAGACGACAGAAATCTATGTTGAATAATGTTTATTCAAGAAAGGACATCACAGATACAGAGGAAGTAGTCCTACGATACTCAGATAAAATACAGACTCGAAATACCTTTATCAAATGCAGTAAAGCTACGTTGAGAGCGTCATGAGAATGGTAGCAAAAAAAAAAAAAAAAAATCGTAATCAAAGACACACAACTAAGTCCATCTCGTAACCACAATACACAAAATATTGACCAGCTCAAAACAGTTCAGAGTTTAACATCTGATTCACAAATCAACACACATGATACAAGGAATGGTGATTTATACGCTGTCTATCATCAATTTCTTAATACAGGAAGAAAAAGAGTCATATTCTGGAGCACATTCAGACCTCTCAAAATATAAAGTTCCTTGAGAAATTAGACAGACATGATAGGTGAATTGAAGTGGCAAATATTAAAACAAAGGCATTTTTCGTTGCGACGGAATCTTCTCATGAAATTTCAATCACCAGTTTTCTCCTGTGATTGCGAAAGCATTCTGTTGGCACCCACCTACATAGCGAGAAATGATCATCACAATAAAATAAGAGAAATCAGGGCTTGCACAGAAAAATTTAAGCGCTCGTTTTCCCCGTGCGCCGTTCGAGAGTGGAACGATAGAGAGACAGCTTGAAGGTGGTTCATTGAACCCTCTGCCAGGCACTTAATTGTGTATAGCAGAGTAATCACTTAGATGTAGATGGTAGTGACTGTTCACTGCCCAGAATCTATCACCCACTTCATCATACGCACATGGTACCACAGGCAGGTCTTCCTTCTTCCAGAATGTGTATCCAAGTGTCCTCTCTCTTCTGGATCCAGCTTAAAGGTATAGGCCTCATAGCTGCCGTTCACCACTCAGAATGTACGAGTATCAGCCACACGACCGTATAAAGCACTATATTACAGTCAGGACTTCCTTCTTCAAGAACGAACTAAAATCTTTCAGAATCACTTCTTTGAGCTCTTCATTCGCAAAGTCCATCTCCACTTGACTCCTGTGGTGTTCTACTACTGACTGCTTTTTCACTCGCTGAAGGCCATCCCCACCAAAAGGACATCATTCTTAAGTTCTAAAATACATAATCTGAGTCTGCTTGACCACTTCCAGAACTGGAATAATGTATTACAACAATATTTAAATACTGAAATGTTGTAAACATTTTGTCACACTCAGAACATTCACAATAAGTATAAATAAAGGTTTGTCCATAAATAAATAACCCAATATTCTTGTGCAAGTGCGCTCACAATAAATGACAACAGATTGTCGTTAAATATTATTTGCACAATTATTTTGGCCTATTGTCAGAAGCGTTTTCGGCACTCTTTTACAAAGGTAACGCCAGATAACACATGCAATTGACCACTTCTTAAATTACCATGATCTTATATTATCGATTGTGATTGATAGTTAAATAAAGTTCTTGCAAAATAGTAAGCTATTCACTAAATAAATGCACAAGTATGCGGTATTGATGCTGTATTCATTTAACGTGTAATTGTAGAGGATACGAAGTTCTGACAAACATTTGCCTAATGAAAATGAGGTCCTAAATCAATAAATAAAATATACACTCCTGGAAATGGAAAAAAGAACACATTGACACCGGTGTGTCAGACCCACCATACTTGCTCCGGACACTGCGAGAGGGCTGTACAAGCAATGATCACACGCACGGCACAGCGGACACACCAGGAACCGCGGTGTTGGCCGTCGAATGGCGCTAGCTGCGCAGCATTTGTGCACCGCCGCGCGTCAGTGTCAGCCAGTTTGCCGTAGCGTACGGAGCTCCATCGCAGTCTTTAACACTGGTAGCATGCCACGACAGCGTGGACGTGAACCGTATGTGCAGTTGACGGACTTTGAGCGAGGGCGTATAGTGGGCATGCGGGAGGCCGGGTGGACGTACCGCCGAATTGCTCAACACATGGGGCGTGAGGTCTCCACAGTACATCGATGTTGTCGCCAGTGGTCGGCGGAAGGTGCACGTGCCCGTCGACCTGGGACCGGACCGCAGCGACGCACGGATGCACGCCAAGACCGTAGGATCCTACGCAGTGCCGTAGGGGACCGCACCGCCACTTCCCAGCAAATTAGGGACACTGTTGCTCCTGGGGTATCGGCGAGGACCATTCGCAACCGTCTCCATGAAGCTGGCCTACGGCCCCGCACACCGTTAGGCCGTCTTCCGCTCACGCCCCAACATCGTGCAGCCCGCCTCCAGTGGTGTCGCGACAGGCGTGAATGGAGGGACGAATGGAGACGTGTCGTCTTCAGCGATGAGAGTCGCTTCTGCCTTGGTGCCAATGATGGTCGTATGCGTGTTTGGCGCCGTGCAGGTGAGCGCCACAATCAGGACTGCATACGACCGAGGCACACAGGGCCAACACCCGGCATCATGGTGTGGGGAGCGATCTCCTACACTGGCCGTACACCACTGGTGATCGTCGAGGGGACACTGAATAGTGCACGGTACATCCAAACCGTCATCGAACCCATCGTTCTACCATTCCTAGACCGGCAAGGGAACTTGCTGTTCCAACAGGACAATGCACGTCCGCATGTATCCCGTGCCACCCAACGTGCTCTAGAAGGTGTAAGTCAACTACCCTGGCCAGCAAGATCTCCGGATCTGTCCCCCATTGAGCATGTTTGGGAATGGATGAAGCGTCGTCTCACGCGGTCTGCACGTCCAGCACGAACGCTGGTCCAACTGAGGCGCCAGGTGGAAATGGCATGGCAAGCCGTTCCACAGGACTACATCCAGCATCTCTACGATCGTCTCCATGGGAGAATAGCAGCCTGCATTGCTGCGAAAGGTGGATATACACTGTACTAGTGCCGACATTCTGCATGCTCTGTTGCCTGTGTCTATGTGCCTGTGGTTCTGTCAGTGTGATCATGTGATGTATCTGACCCCAGGAATGTGTCAATAAAGTTTCCCCTTCCTGGGACAATGAATTCACGGTGTTCTTATTTCAATTTCCAGGAGTGTATATGGATATATAGCTTTCCGGGAAGGTCGCTATAGTGCAATGCTATCATCCGACATATAGTTTGTTGAAATTGCATGAAGCGATTAAAAGTTGTTAATTCAGAGATTCATTGTGTAAGTGTTTGTTCACTATGAAATATTAACTTCTGTAGTTTTAAAGATACTGAAAATATTGTTATGCAGGAGATGTGTCTCATGATTCGGATTTGCTTTAATACTTGACTGTAGATTATAATATAATCTCAAAGAGCTGTAAGAAGCCATCATCCAGCTTGTATGACACTCTACTATTTTTGGTGCGTTTTCTGCACAAAGGCCATGCGAGCAATAGTCGTCCAACTCCCCAATTTTGGAAATTTCCCATTTCTAGCGACGCTGCTCGTCTTTTTACCTGGACTCGCACGTACTGGTCACCTAGCCAAACCTGCTGTGGTGCACTCTCAGCCCTGAGCCCGCTAGCGTTCAGCTATACAACAATTTCTCCTCTCCTCATACCACTTCCAGGCGGCCAAATAGCTGCGTAACATTACAACCACACGATTCGACCAGCCGGCCAAATGGATACCCACAGAGAGGCTCCTGTCAAACTGTGTCATATGCTGATAACGCGGTCTCGCACGAGTATGCGGTATCTCCTTGTCCGCCACGATATCACTCAACATCTTACTCTGCCCCGACTCCTTATGCACCCTACCAGGCCTCGTAACAGCACAAAACGTGAACAGCACTAAAGCTCTCTAGTGCCTGTTTTAGCAGTTACAGAGCACTGTAACTCTCTTCCTTTGCATACCCTTCGACAGCGTGGAGTGTACGAACTTACATTGACATCCAGCCACGTCTTCTACGTGCTTCACTTTTTTATCAGGCGGTGTAAGATTATACATCCTTGGAAGAACTACACTACTGGCCATTAAAATTGCTGCACCAAGAAGAAATGCAGATGATAAACGGGTATACATCGGACAAATATATTATACTAGAACTGACATGTCATTACATTTTCACGCAATTTGGATGCATAGATCCTGAGAAATCAGTACCCAGAACAACCACCTCTGGCCGTAATAACGGCCTTGATACGCCTGGGCATTGAGTCAAACAGAGCTTGGATGGCGTGTACAGGTACAACTGTCCATGCAGCTTCAACACGATACCACAGTTCATCAAGAGTAGTGACTGGCGTATTGTGACGAGCCAGTTGCCCGGCCACCATTGACCAGACGTTTTCAGGTGGTGAGAGATCTGGAGAATGTGCTGGCCAGGGCAGCAGTCGAATACTTTCTGTATCCAGAAAGGCCTGTACAGGAGCTGCAACATGCGGTCGTGCATTATCCTGCTGAAATGTAGGGTTTCGCAGTGATCGAATGAAGGGTAGAGCCACAGCTCGTAACACATCTGAAATGTAACGTCCACTGTTCAAATTGCCGTCAATGCGAATAAGAGGTGAGCGAGACGTGTAACCAATGGCACCCCATACCATCATACCGGGTGATACGCCTGTATGGCGATGACTAATACACGCTTCCAATGTGCGTTCATCGCGATGTCGCCAAACACGGATGCGACCATCATGATGCTGTAAACAGATCCTGGATTCATCCCAAAAAATGACGTTTTGCCACTCGTTTACCCAGGTTCGTCGTTGAGTACACCATCACAGGCGCTCCTGTCTGTGATGCAGCGTCAAGGGTAACCGCAGCCATGGTCTCCGAGCTGATAGTCCATGCTGCTGCAAACGTCGTCGAACTGTTCGTGCAGATGGTTGTTGTCTTGAAAACGTCCCCATCTGTTGAGTCAGGGATCGAGACGTGGCTGCACGATCCGTTACAGCCATGTGGATAAGATGGCTGTCATCTCGACTGCCAATGATACGAGGCCGTTGGGATCCAGCACGACGTTCCGTATTACCCTCCTGAACCCACTGATTCCATATTCTGTTAACAGTCATTGGATCTCGACCATCTCGACAGCGATGTCGCGATACGATAAACCGCAATCGCGATAGGCTACAATCCGAACTTTATCAAAGTCGGAAACGTGATGGTACGCATTTCTCCTCCTTAAACGAGGCATCACAACAACGTTTCACAAGGCAACGCCGGTCAACTGCTGTTTGTGTGTGAGAAATCGGTTGGAAACTTTCCTCATGTCAGCACGTTGTAGGTGTCGCCACCGGCGCCAGCGTTGTGTGAATGCTCTGAAAAGCTAGTCATTTGCATGTCACAGCATCTTCTTCCTGTCGGTTAAATTTCGCGTCTGTAGCACATCATCTTCGTGGTGTAGCAATTTTAATGGACAGTAGTGTATTACTCTGTCCATGCTTGAAGAATCCCGTCCGAACAGGCCTCGGAAGGCTCCCACCGATCGCTGGTGTCATACTCAGCCAATAGGCTCAGTGGATACAGATATGATGGGGCAGAGGGTTTTCGAACCGCCTTCACAATTCTCTATTATTCCGATCTCGTACAGCATGCGTAAAAAAAGGAACACCTATATATTTCCGTACGAGCTCTGATTTCCCTTATTTTATCGTGGTGATCGTTTCCCCCTATGTAGGTTGGTGTTAACAAAATATTTTCGCCTTCGGAGGAGAAAGTTCGTGATTGAAATTTCGTGAGCAGATTCCGTCGCAACGAAAAACGCCTTTCTTTTAATGATGTCCAGCCCAAATCCTGTATCATTTCTGTGACTCTCTCTCCCATATTTCGCGATAACACAAAACTTGCTGCCCTTCCTTTAACTTTTTCAATGTACTCCATCAGTCCTATCTGGTAAGGATCCCACAACGCGCTGCAGTATTGTAAAGAGGACGGACATGCGTAGTGTAGGCAGTCTCCTTAGTAGGTCTGTCACATTTTCTAAGTGTCCTGCCAATAAAACACAGTCTTTGGTTAGCCTTCCCCATAACATTTTCTATGTTTTTCTTCCAATTTAAGTTGTTCGCAATTGTAAGTCCTGGGTATTTTGTTGAATTTACGGCTTTTAGATTTGACTGATTTATCGTGTAACCGAAGTTCAACGGACTCCTTGTAGCACTCATGTGGATGACCTCACACTTTTCGTTATTTAGGGTAACTGCCAATTTTCGTACCATTCAGATATCTTTTCTAAATTGTTTTGCAATCTGTTTTGATCTTCTGATTCTTTATTAGTCGATAAACGACAGTGTTATCTGCAAACAACCTAAGACGGCTGCTCAGACTGTCTTCCAATTCGTTTATATAGATAAGGAACAGCAACAGGCCTATATCACTACCTTGGGGAACGCCAGAAATCACTTCTGTGTTACTCAATGACTTTCCGTCAATTACTACGAACCGTGACCTCTCTGACAGGAAGTCATAAATCCGTTCATATAACTGAGACGATATCCCATAAGCACGCAATTTTACTATAAGCCGCTTGTGTGGTACAGTGTGAAAAGCCTACTGGCAATTCAGAAATACGGAATCGATCTGAAATTCCTTGTCAATAGAACTCAACACTTCATGCGAATAAAGAGCTAGTTGTGATTCACAAGAACGACGTTTTCTAAATCAAAAAGCTCCTCCATCAACCTCACATGAGCTGAATGCAGCCAGCTTGCTAACAGAACTCTGCAGATCCGCACAGTCAGCCATCCAAGTGTTAGCCAAGCCTGACACCGCTTAAGTTCGGTTATCTGACAAGGACCGGCGTTACCACTACGCAGAGTCACTGGCCTTGTCTGAAGGACAGTGATGAAATAATAATAACAATAATGCTGTGAGGTCTGGAAAATGGAAGGCGAGGTACTGGCGGATGTAAAGCTGTGAGGAGGGGTCGCCAGTCGTGCGTGGGTAGCTCAGTCGGAAGAGCACTTGCCCTCGAAAGGCAAAGGTCTCTTGTTCGACTCTCTGTCTGGCACATAGTTTATAATCTGTCAGTAAGTTTCAATAATAATAATAACGATAATGCTAATAAAATAAAATAAAAACAACATTCAATGCTCAAACGTTTCCCAAAATCTCTAGTTTCGTAGCTTTCATTAGCTAAACGTCAGTAATATTTGCGCTATTCTTTGTACTCTGATGATGGTTACCTTCGATATCCCCTTTTTCTAAGGAGCGTTTCCATTTAACAGAATGTGGCCTAGGTGGTTTCACCGTCCTTCAACCACTTTCCAAAGATGCTCACTGCAAAGAGTTCGCAAAGAACTGATCATCTTCGCCGTTTCGAAGATGGTGTTTCCGAAGTGCCGGAGCATAACAACCTAACCTGTGTGTAAATCATATACAGGGTGTTACAAAGAGGTATGGCCAAACTTTCAGGGAACATTCCTCACACACAAATAAAGAAAAGATGTTATGTGGACATGGGTTCGGAAGCGTTTAATTTCCATGTTAGAGCTCATTTTAGTTTCGTCAGTATGTACTGTACTTCCTCGATTCACCGCCAGTTGGCCCAATTGAAGGAAGGTAATGTCGACTTCGGTGCTTATGTTGACATGCGACTCATCGCTCTACAGTACTAGCATCAAGCACATCAGTACGCAGCATCATCACGAACGTGGTTTTGCAGTCAAAAATGGTTCAAATGGCTCTGAGCACTATGGGACTTAACTACTGAGGTCATCAGTCCCCTAGAACTTAGAACTACTTAAAACTAACTAACCTAAGGACATCGCACACATCCATGCCCGAGGCAGGATTTGAACCTGCGACCGTAGCGATCACGCGGTTCCAAACTGAAGCGCTTAGAACCGCACGGCCACACCAGCCGGCTGGTTTTGCAGTCAGTGCAATGTTTACAAATGCGGAGTTGGCAGATGCCCATTTGATGTATTGATTATCACGGGGCAATAGCCGTGGCGCGGTACGTTTGTATCGAGACAGATTTCCAGAACGACGGAGTTCCGACAGGAAGACGTTCGAAGCAATTGATCGGCGTCTTAGGGAGCACGGAACATTCCAGCCTATGACTCCCGACTGGGGAAGACCTAGAACGACGAGGACACCTGCAATGGACGAGGCAATTCTTCGTGCTGTTGACGATAACCCTAATGTCAGCGTCAGAGAAGTTGCTGCTGTACAAGGTAACGTTGACCACGTCACTGTATGGAGAGTGCTACGGGAGAACCAGTTGTTTCAGTACCATGTACAGCGTGTGCAGGCACTATCAGCAGCTGATTGGCCTCCACGGGTACACTTCTGCGAATGGTTCATCCAACAATGTGTCAATCCTCATTTCAGTGCAAATGTTCTCTTTACGGATGAGGCTTCATTCCAACGTCAGCAAATTGTAAATTTTCACAATCAACATGTGTGGGCTGACGAGAATCCGCACGGAATTCTGCAATCACGTCATCAACACAGATTTTCTGTGAACGTTTGGGAAGGTATTGTTGGTGATGTTTCGATTGGGCCCCATGTTCTTCCACCCACGCCGAATGGAGCACGTTATCATGACTTCATACGGGATACTCTACCTGTGCTGCTAGAACATGTGCCCTTAGAAGTACTACACAACATGTGGCTCATGCACGATGGAGCTCCTGCACATTTCAGTCGAAGTGTTCGTACGCTTCTCAACAACAGATTCGGTGACCGATGGATTGGTAGAGGCGGACCAATTCCATGGCCTCCACGCTCTCCTGACCTCAACCCTCTTGACTTTCATTTATGGGGGCATTTGAAAGCTCTTGTCTACGCAACCCCAGTACCAAATGTAGAGACTCTTCGTGCTCGTATTGTGGACGGCTGTGATACAATACGCCATTCTCCAGGGCTGCATCAGCGCATCAGGGATTCCATGTGACGGAGGTGGATGCATGTATCCTCGCTAACGGAGGACATTTTGAACATTTCCTGTAACAAAGGATGCATGTATCGTCGCTAACGGATGACATTTTGAACATTTCCTGTAACAAGGTGTTTGAAGTCACGCTGGTACGTTCTGTTGCTGTGTGTTTCCATTCCATGATTAATGTGATTTGAAGGGAAGTAATAAAATGAGCTCTAACATGGAAAGTAAGCGTTTCCGGGCACATGTCCACATAACATATTTTCTTTCTTTGTGTGTGAGGAATGTTTCCTGAAAGTTTGGCCATACCTTTTTGTAACGCCCTGTATGTGGATTTCCTAACTTGCAGCTCGTATCGTCACTGTAATGATTCTCCATTCGTCGCTGCTCCGCTTGTATGCCCTCCTTACAGTGTCACATGCTGTGACGTCCCTTCCCTGGTCGGCAGGAGACGCGACTCGTAATCATGTTCCTCCCTGTCAGTATGACGTGGAGCAGCACCTGTAACACTCGTTAAACACAGCTCCTCGCGTAGTTAAGAAATATTCTATTGTTCGTCCGTAACAATCTTATCAGTTTGTGTTAACCGATAAATTGCAATTGTTTATCTTTCATCTTATGCCCGGTTAGTTTCATTGAGCAGTAAAATCTTGCTTCTTGATGCTATCATTAGGATTGTTTTTCATATCATCCTTAGCGATGATTAGTGATTGCTGTTCGTAATTCCGTCACTATGGCGTTGCTACGTCATATTATTAACTACGGTCCAACGTAACTCCAGAGATCACTTATGTTGAAGGAACGTCCTTGTAACACGCCGTAATGCTGATTTTTATATTATTCATAGTTCACTGTCTGTTATTAATGTCTTCAGACAGTCACTTAAAATGTTTAAAAGACTCAATCACTGACATGGACATACGTAATATTATTCCTTGAATGATGGAGGCGACACATCTGATTTATCTCTTGAATCATAATTTATTAATCTTTTTGTAATTAATTGTTTGTTGCTATCAAGCACAGCATTGTATGGTAGTGAAACATAGACTGTGGGAAAACCGGAACAGAAGAGAATCGAAGCATTTGAGATGTGGTGCTATAGATGAATGTTGAAAATTAGGTGGACTGATAAGGTAAGGAATGAGGATATCCGAATTGCATTGTAGGCGCATTGATATTCCTTTTCGATGCGGCTACAGCTCTCTTCCATGGTAAATGTTATCTTTGTCCGAATTACGTCCTTGAATTTAGCCTTCGTTCATATGAATTTAAATTTATTCTATAGATTTTTAAAAGATAGTGCATGACAACCTTTTCCTTTTATCTCCTCTTTTGTATGTTACTCTCAGTATTGAAGTGTTATAGTTGTTAATCAAAACATTATTACTGTAATTTTTTTAATCACCAATAGTTGTTGTCACTGTCAAGATGGCTCACTTCCCTTCTTTAGATTTTCGCAAAGTTTGTTAAGTGGGGTTTTCTGTCCTTGGGGCGTTACAATGTCCAGAACACCATCGCGTGCCATTCACTCGTGCGGTTGGCAGAGGTCACAATGATTAGGATAACCAGTGTCGACAAGCCAAGAAACATTCGAATGTGTAAGCTGGAGCTATCAATAAAGTAACATACGACTTTCACTTCAACCTTACGAAACACAAGGTATGAAGACAACAGAAAGCTATCACCTTTGGACAGCTAACATAAGTAAACAGATAAAAGACTGAAGATTTCTACTGCGATATAAAGAATATGCTAGTCATATTTTAATGAATCAGTTTTGTGTTTGTTTTTTCGAGCAAGACACGACTACGATGTACGCTCGTGCGACTGTGTAGAGGAATCTAGAGAAGCGGTCTATCCGGTTTACTTGAGTTGATGCCGGTATATGGTGCACCATATGTCCCGCATTACGTCACACGCTCAGAACTTTCCGTACACCGGCGCACAATGGCGTGGTCACCAGAGGAGCAACGAATACCTGCTGTTAGCAGCTTTTCGCCAGTGAATTAGTGATGGGGAGCTCAATTTCAATGAACTGGTACTTCAAACTCTTCACAGATAACACACTCCACACTTTCTTCAAGTTCACTCACTCTCTTCCCCTCTCCCTCATCCCATTACATCGACGTTACGTCACTCATTCTCCCTTCACTTCAGTCCCCCCTCTACAGCCTGTCGACGAATCGCGCGGCGTTTGTGGGAAACTATAGGTTTGCGAGGGGCTGGGGAGGTGAAGGACGATGGGAAGGCAGCGTCAGCTGCTTCCTGCAGTGCTGACATCATTACCCGTGACTATTTGTGCAGTTCAGTTATACTTCGCGTCTACCGGTAGCCTACCGTTGGCAGCGCTAGCGGACAAATGAATATTACAGATACAAACGAAGAGGCTGGCTGTGTGAGCACGCACAGCCAACATGAAAATAAAAGTTTTGTTAATAACACTGAAAGAGGGATTTTACCTGAAATCATACCAATTACTACAGGTGACAGTTTACGTTTTGAATTTGGAGGGTTATATTATTCTCAACAAAATAAAATCTACAGGAAAACTTCTGAATAATTACTTAACGTAGATATATAGACTTTGTGACAGTGGTAAACATACTCACTCTATTTTGGATTAAATTTTAAAAGGAACATGAAATTGGACTGCATTTTGTTGGTAGCCCTAGTTTTTCAGTCCATGAATACAACAAATAATGTTTCACTTGGCTGATAAAGACTTTTTTGGGCGTTTCATGAGAAAATGTCGAGCAAGATTAAATGTAATACCTTCTTTATATGTGACAGGCTTCTCTGTTTATCTTTCCTTTGTCCCCTTCGACCACGCTCTATTTAAGTTAGCTCAGACGCTGTAAGAGCGTAAAACGTTGCGTGCACGTTACTGCATAGTTCGGCCATCTGTTGGTAAAATTATGAAGTATTACAAACCTTTATTGTACGAGCGAGCGTAGCCGCGGCTGAGCGGCGAACTGGGCAACTTCGCCAGGCTTCCGTACTTCATGAATGAACTACTTCATTTGAACGCTTCACGGCAAAGAGTGAAATGAATGAAGTAGTTCACAGGAATCAACGAGTTCGACCCATCTCTATAGTGAATGAGTGAATGTGTACACGTGCGTTTGCTGTGAGCGTTCTTTTGTGCGCACTTAGACTACGTGCATTGCGTTTTAAATATCTGCCGCCAGTCTCGTAAACAATCTCGTTACAGCCTTCTAGCTGTGTCAAGGACGTGAACAGTGAGCAGTAACTCCTGTCATCCTCTGACATATGAAAACTGTGTTTGCATTTCAGATTAAGTTCTGGTGTTACACTGATATAGTTAACAGAAAAGCTGATTTGGATTCGTGTATTACTCAGGACGATAAGGACTGTCTGCGATTTGGTGCGATTAGCTTAAATCCTATTTGAGACCTGAGTTTCTCCCGGTGTATGCAATGTTCAAATAACTTACGGAACGCAGCCGGGAGACGACGTCGACAACCGCCCATATTTCGACAAGTGCGCATTGTTATTTTCAAGGCAGTTATCTACATTTACATCGACATGGATACTACGAAAATCACACTTACGTACAAGGCAGACTGTTCATTCCGCGTGCGGAAAAAACGAACACCTTTATCTTTCCGGGCGAGGAGTTCCCTTATTTTATTATGATGATCGTTTCTCCCTATGTAGGTCGGCTTCAACAAAATATTTTCGCAACCGGAGGCGAACGTTGGTGATTGAAGTTTCGTGAGAAGATTCTGCCGCAATGAAAAGCGCTTTTGTTTTAATTATGTCCACCCCAAATCCTGTATCATGTCAGTGACACTCTCGCCCTGTTTCGCGATAATACAAAACGTGCTGCCCTTCTTTGAACTTTCTCGATGTATTCCCTCAATCCTATCTGGTAAGGCTCCCATACCGTGCAGCAGTATTCTAAAAGAGGACGGACAAGCATAGTGTAGGCAGTCTCTTTAGTGTGTTTGTTATATTTTCTAAGTGTTCTGCCAATCAAATTCAGCCTTTGGTTTACCTTCCCCACAACGATTTTTATGTGTTCTTTCCAATTTAAGTTGTTCGTAACCGTAATTCCTAGGTATTTAGTTGAATTTTACGGCCTTTAGATTTGACTGATTTATCGTGTAACCGAAGTTCAACGCATTCCTTGTAGCACTCATGTGGATGACCTCACACTTTTCATTATTCAGGGTCAATTGCCAATTTTCGCACCATACAGACATCTTTCCTAAATCGTTTTGCAGTTTCTTTTGATCTTCTCATGACTTTACTGGACGATATACGACAGCGTCATCTGCAAACAACCTGCTCAGATTGTTTCCTAAATGATTTATATAAATAAGGTACAGCTGAGGGCTTAGAACACTACCTTGAGGAACGCCAGAAACCACTTGCATTTTACTCTATGACTTCCCATCAATTACTACGAACTGTGACGTCTCTGGCAGGAAATCACGAATATCGTTACATACCTGAAACGATATTCCATACGCACACAATTTCAGTACAAGTCGCTTGTGCAGACAGTGTCCAAAGCCTTCTGGAAATCTAGAAATACGGAATCAATTTGAAATCCCTTGTCAGTAGCACTCAAAACTTCGTGCTTGTAAAGGGCTAGTTGTGTTTCACAAGATCGATGTTTTCTAAATCCGTGTTGACTATGTGTCAATAGACCGTTCTCTTCGAGCTAATTCATAGTGTTCGAACACAATATATGCTCCAAAATCCTGCTTCATATCGACGTTAACGATATGGGTCTGTAATTTAGTGGACTACGCCTACTACCTTCCTTGAATATTGGTGTGCTGCTTCGCAGTCTTTGGGTTCGTATCTTTCGTCGAGCGAGCAGTTATAAATGTTTGTTAAGTATGGAGCTATTGCATCAGCATACTCGGAAAGAAGCCTAATTGGTATACAGTCTGGACCAGAAGACTTGCTTTTATTGAGTGATTTAAATTGCTTCACTGCTCCGAGGATATTTACTTCTACGTTACTCATGTTGGCAGCTGTTCTTGATTCGAATTCTAGAATATTTACTTCGTGTTTCGTGAAGAGATTTCGGAAGGCTGTGTTTAGTAACTCTGCTTTGGCACACTGTCTTCGGCAGTAGCTCCATTGCTATTGCGCAGAGATGGCATTGATTGTGTCTTGCCGCTAGCATACTTCACGTACGGCTAGAATCTCTTCACATATTCTGCTAGGTTTCGAGACGGTCGGCAGACCACTAGGGCAATTTACATCCAAAATCCTGTACAAGATGATGGGAAAGAAAAACATTTATTATTAAACACTAACGTGGCAACTAAGGTTGCCACGGTTTTTTTTTTGCACTTTTTTTAAGTGAGTATGTAATGATAAAGAAAATTGAGAAGTCACTCCTACGTTATGTTTGACATTAAATTTTGAAAAAGACAATCGAGTAATGATTTGAAAATATGCATTAAACTGTATGTTAGTACTGAACTTCATTACGTGAACAATGACTTTCAGTGACCTCAGCATAACGTCATCAAAGAAATTTAGAAGGAAAGCAAGCACTTTTTACTTTGCCGTTACTTATTTTGCAAATTGGATTTCATATTATTGTTTGAACAACTGAGCCTTTTTTTACGGACTTGAACAGAATTAAATACTAGAATACCTACCAAACCAAACACCAATGTGCTCCAAGCTATATGTAAAATAAATAAAACTTCTGCACTCTTAATTTGTGCATTTGTTTGGTTTTGGATTTTTTTCCAGTGATTAATTCTCAAACCTGAAAAATGAAATTGCTTTACTTTGGTCATATACTGAAGCCTCTGTTGTACAACAGTTAATTGAAATTAGACTGAGGCTAAAATTCTCAAAAGGGAAATTATTCATTATTAAACTGGATGTAAGTATTCAATTTGTTTCTTATGACAAACAGTTAGCATATTAGAAAAAAAAAAAAAGGAACAAGGATCCTGCTTGGCAACAATGTCTGGGGGCAATGAGGACACAATCGCCAGGAGTTTAATTGATTATTATTTAAATAAATCTTATCAATCAAAGCACGTTCAGTTGTGCTGCTGGGCTAGCCGTTAATACTTTCCACCAATGGACAGTCTTACTTCAGTGCTGTGCATACGACGTAACTCGGAGCCGACAACGAAACTGTGTTGCTGGAACTGCTACTGTTGTTGAAGAAGGTAGCATATTGTGGAGCCACGGCTAGTTATAGGAACGGGCAATCGTAATTAATACAGCCTCTTCCGCCCGTCCACTGTCCGTACTCCTGCTCTAGACATCTGGCCGGCGCGCGTACATGATGCCGCCGAAAATGGTACACACTACTGTGAGAGCGTTAACACCACACTTCCGCACGCTGTAAGTGCTGGAACCCGACTCCTCTCTCCACGCGCTCTGCGCAACAACTCCCTACCCAAAAAGTTTACAACGCCCAAGCACTGCTATTATCGTTGCTAGTCGATGCAAATAACAATTCCTTTGGCTTTTTCCCAGAGCTTTATAAGCTTCACAGTAAAACACAGATAAACACAATGAAACCTCAACAGACTTCTACCTAAATGTACACATACAGTGAAGCAATGTCCTTACTTATTGAAAGAAAGCATTTAAATTACAAATATTTACATACAATTCAGAAAAAAAGTTATATTTGGGTAGCACGTGTTATGCATCCTGCATTTTCGGTGTTACACACTGACAATATGTATGTCTCTTCACTCGAAGTACAACTGACGATAAGTTTTATGAAGCGTCCTGAATAATTCGATGTTAGCGCCGCTGGCCTAATAGAAAAACGATGCTGTCGTCTTCGACGATGGCCCCGGACTGGGCTGAGCGGTACTGTGCACGACCCACAGAGTATGTATATCTGTGGAGTGAGCATAGTCTCGTGTGCATGTTCTCAACATCAAATCGGGCTAGTCGCGTGATATTGGGACGAATCTGCTTGACAACAATTTGCGGTAATAGTGAAACTTGAATATTACACGTACCCGTCATGTTTCATATACGTTTCCGCGCGCCTGAGCTTTAGTGACAGTTGCGGTACAGTATTAACGTTGCAACAGATATAAAGAGAAGTATGTGAAAGTAGGACCAGGTGCTTTTCGTAGGTATGTACGGCAAATGTAATTCTAAATTCTGGTACGAGGCACTTTATATGTTGACAAATATCGAAACATGGTATTATAAAGTCTTGTATTGTAGAAATAATTTCTGCGTTTATATGGCCATGTTTTTACGAGGCAAATGGTAGATAAATTTGTAAGTGTGTTTTACTAAACTGCCAGGCAATGTATACATATGTGTATACATGTGCTATGTTCAAAAGCGGATAAAATTTTTACATGACGGTCTGGTTAAATTTCCTCCAATTTATACAGGTTCTCAAATCCTTGTGTGCATCTACGTATTTCTGAGTGAGACAGTTTCCTCTACAATGTCATTCTAATGTAATTAATTAGAGCAGATCTGATAATATGAATCAGTGGAACAGAAACCTTAAAGAAATATTGTTGGCTGTCACTTCTTTCATTATTCCAAAATTCGAGCGTTGATCTCGTATTTTTTTGTGCATAGTGTATGATTTTATTTTGCTGATGGATGGCGAAAAAACGTTATAGATGTTTTACTTGTCTATAAAAAGCGGAAGGGTAAATAAAGAAAAACTGAAAATAATAATGGAGAGCATTACGCCAGTACGTCAGCAGACATTCGGATTTTGGGGAGTCTGCAACAAAGACAAGTCGGAGTGTCTTGAATCTCATCCAAATTTCAACATAGGCAATCAACGTACCTAGCAACTTTCAATGCAAACTCATTGTTGAAAACCGGAAAACTAAAACATCTAACAGATACGCTAAAGAACCACAACTTACTCATAACAGCCATTCAAGAAACATGATACATGGATACAGATACCTTCGATTCCGAAGGTTTTAGGATATACAAAGAGAAAGTGGGACCGAGAGTAATGAAAAATGTACCACATCTTGGAATAGCCTTTGTAATCAACAAACAAATCTTGAACTCAATAGCTGACTTTGATTCCAAATCAGAAAGAATCTCGACTTATATTCACAAGCACAAACAAAATCTACACAATTATCAATGCACAAGCCCATATAAATGAGGATAACAGGAAAAACAAAGAAAAAGTGGAGGCCTTTTGGAATCATCTGTTGTTGTTGTTGTTGTGGTCTTCAGTCCTGAGACTGGTTTGATGCAGCTCTCCATGCTACTCTATCCTGAGCAAGCTTCTTCATCTCCCAGTACTTACTGCAACCTACATCCTTCTGAATCCGCTTAGTGTATTCATCTCTTGGTCTCCCTCTACGATTTTTACCCTCCACGCTGCCCTCCAATGCTAAATTTGTGATCCCTTGATGCCTCAAAACATGTCCTACCAACCGATCCCTTCTTCTAGTCAAGTTGTGCCACAAACTTCTCTTCTCCCCAAGCCTATTCAATACCTCCTCATTAGCTACGTGATCTACCCACCTTATCTTCAGCATTCTTCTGTAGCACCACATTTCGAAAGCTTCTATTCTCTTCTTGTCCAAACTAGTTATCGTCCATGTTTCACTTCCATACATGGCTACACTCTATACAAATACTTTCAGAAACGACTTCCTGACACTTAAATCTGTACTCGATGTTAACAAATTTCTCTTCTTCAGAAACGCTTTCCTTGCCATTGCCAGTCTACATTTTATATCCTCTCTACTTCGACCATCATCAGTTATTTTGCTCCCCAAATAGCAAAACTCCTTTACTACTTTAAGTGTCTCATTTCCTAATCTAATTCCCTCAGGATCACCCGATTTAATTTGACTACATTCCATTATCCTCGTTTTGCTTTTGTTGATGTTCATCTTATATCCTCCTTTCAAGACACTGTCCATTCAGTTCAACTGCTCTTCCAAGTCCTTTGCTGTCTCTGACAGAATTACAATGTCATCGGCGAACCTCAAAGTTTTTACTTCTTCTCCATGAATTTTAATACCTACTCCGGATTTTTCTTTTGTTTCCTTTACTGCTTGCTCAATATACAGATTGAATAACATCGGGGACAGACTACAACCCTGTCTCACTCCTTTCCCAACCACTGCTTCCCTTTCATGCCCCTCAACTCTTATAACTACCATCTGGTTTCTGTACAAATTGTAAATAGCCTTTCGCTCCCTGTATTTTACCCCTGCCACCTTCGAAATTTGAAATAGAGTAATCCAGTTAACATTGTCAAAAGCTTTCTCTAAGTCTACAAATGCTACAAACGTAGGTTTGCCTTTTCTTAATCTTTCTTCTAAGATAAGTCGTAAGGTTAGTATTGCCTCACGTGTTCCAACATTTCTACGGAATCCAAACTGATCTTCCCCGAGGTCCGCTTCTACCAGTTTTTCCATTCGTCTGTAAAGAATTCGCTTTAGTATTTTGCAGCTGTGACTTATTAAACTGATAGTTCGGTAATTTTCACATCTGTCAACACCTGCTTTCTTTGGGATTGGAATTATTATATTCTTCTTGAAGTCTGAGAATCATCTAGATGACGTTATTCAGAAAATTCCAGATAAATACATCATCATTCTTCTTGGAGACTAATGCACAGATTGGCAAGATATATGAAAATAGTTGGAGACTATTCTGCGCACAAGAGAACGGACAGAAATGGTGTGAGGCTAATAGAACTTTCCCATGCATACAATTTAATTCTTAAATCCACAGCTTTGAAGAAACTACCACAAAGATAAAAGACATGGATAACCCGAAGTCCTAGCCTTGGGGAATTTCAACTTGATCATGTGGCAATCAAGAAGATTTCTCGCAAAGAAATCATGAATGTTAGGATACCCAGGGGTGCAAACTTGGATTCAGACCACTACCTTTCTAAAATTAAGTTCAAAGTCATCCCAACCAGGAAAGTCAGCATGAAAAAAATTAAGGCTCGGAAGTACAGCGCAGAAAAGATATTAAAATCAGATGAATTCACAAAAGCAACAGAAAGCATTCAGGCACAAAGCTGGGAGGATATCAAAGAAAACCTCATTACTACAAAAAATGGTTCAAATGGCTCTGAGCACTATGGGACTTAACATCTGTGGTCATCAGTCCCCTAGAACTTAGAACTACTTAAACCTAACTAACCTAAGGACATCACACACATCCATACCCGGGGCAGGATTCGAACCTGCGACCGCAGCAGTCGCGCGGTTCCGGACTGAGCGCCTAGAACCGGTCGGCCACCATGACCGGCCCTCATTACTACAGCCGAACGGATAGAACCTAAAACAAAAAGTAAAAAACATGCCTGGTGGTCGCTGGAATGTGATGCCCTCATTGAAAAAAGAAACCAGGCATAGCAAAACTGGCAATCACAGAAAACAGAAGAAAGAAGATTGAATTTCATTACAGTTAGAAAACTGGTAGATAAAAATATAAAAAGGATTAAGAAGACACATGAAAACAAAACTCTCCTCCAAATTTATGAAGAATTTGCTAAAAGCAACACAAGAAGCTTTTACAGAACTTTCAAACAAAGGTTATCAAGATACAAAGCACCCCCCTCCCCCAATTTCGAGATGTAAATGGGACCATCGCTCACAATAACACGGAAAATTGCAAACTACAAGCAGGCTACATTGAGAAACTCTTGAATTGTGATCCCATCCTTGAAAAATTTGAATCCATCCCAAATAACTGTGAGAAGCCGGGTTCAGAACCACCGACGACTGAAGAAATGAAACTCTCTACAAGAAAATTGAAAAACTTTCAGATACTATACAAAAAAGGAGGATAAATTTTTATGGTCATTTTCTCAGAATGAATTCCAACAGATTAACTAAACAAATCTTTCACTTTTTCCGTAACCGCGAAACGAAACGCAACTGGTTTAAAGAAACTGAGAAAGACCTAGTAGAATTAAAGATTTCAGAAAATTCACTTATTGATCGAACAGCTAAATTAATTACTAAAGATGAAAATATAAGGTTCCAAGACAAATCTACACAGAAGTCAAAACCCTGCATCTCGGAAGAAGAGAGGAAAGAAGATCAGAAAGAATGAAGAAATACTGGGCCCTAAGAAAAGAACAACGCGCAAAGAAATGATTGATCCAGGGTACCCCAAAGACGGTGAAACGAAAGAAGAAGCAGGAGCGGAGAGCATGTGGTGCAAAACGCTTATCGTATTTACTGTAACTATTTCATAGTTCCACATATGTTGTTTTTTCATGACACTTCGGCTTCGTCTACAGTGTCATTGCAACGTTATTAATTAGAACATTGATTCGACAAAATGAGAAAGTGCAATACAACATGTAGAAGTAAATAAAGTGGAACCTGAGCTATAATAATGTGGCGAAAAAGCACAATACCATTCCTCTTCGCACCTTTAAGAGCCAACTTCAGTCCCTAGTATCAAATTGTTGAGACGTCTGCGAAATTCGTGTACGAATTTTCACGGTATTTCTGAAAGTTATCTATCTGTAGTAACGAAGTAATAATCAAAATACGCTAAGCGCTATACGGGCTAAAATGCGCCGCCCCAAAATCACTCGATTTGAGCAGCAGGAGATGTTGCGGACAGAATTCTCGTTCTGCACGTCCGAATGCTCACTCCATACATACTTGCACTCTATGGACGACACCACAACACCCGTTACATTATTGTCGATAATGCCTACATTTCCATTTTTCGGTGGCTGATCGAACGAATGAACTGCAACTCCTACTTACAAGTGCATTTATTTTGACGTGTGCGACTTCTCGGTTGCACTGGACATTATGCATTCCCGTACAAGAGCCAAACAATTCGAGAGCATATAGTATATCGACTTTGCAGGTGGATTGTGTAGTGTAGTTGAAAACATTGATACACGACACCTGCGGATGAATTACACGCTACGGAAACAGTGAAGCGTTTTTGTTCTATGTATGTTTGCATGTCTGCTGTTGACCAGATGAGGACTGTGGCGGTACTGTACGGTTCAGAAGTTAGTGAGTGGCATTTCCTTCCGTTAAAATCCCGCCTGGGTAACGTCTCTGCTTCACATGCGGCCCGGATTTCAGTTGCCTTCGTCGCTGAGCACAGAAGTAAAGGCCCCCTGAGAGTAGCCGCGTGGGGTAGAGTGGTAGTGGCGAAGGAAACCTGGGGGGGGGGAGGGGAGGAGGGGAAAGAGAAATGAGGGGGGGGGGGTGAGCTCTGCGGGCAGAACGCCCTCCTCTGAGCCAGTACAGTTCTGTTCCAGTCTGCGGTGTTTACGGTCAGAGTCTGCGCGCGGGAATTTCTGCTACATTGCGAGTCAGCTATCTCCCTGTACCATTACCAGAGATGGATGCATCTCACTTTGTCCCCGTAGCACGGTCTTAGTGGAGGCAGCTTGCTTTCCTCTGACGTCTCGACAATGTGTAACATTTGTACGAATGACAGCGATGAGTGTTTGTGCAGTCTAGTGTGACGTAGCACTCATTATTGAAGTCTAGAAAGAAAGCGAGAGAGAAGCATGCCCGTATCGGATAGTATGAATGGAGATCCTGAGCTTAATGCTCCCAGTCAAACAGTGTTTCGTGCGTTCATCGCACCAGAAATTGCGGGGAAGTTCAGACGCAGTGGGTTATCTAGAATTGTACATCACAAACTGATCGCTGTTTGCCGTCCAAATACTGCTGACAAAATTCATACCAGTCACAAGCGACCACCGTTACTGAGACAGACTGCAGTTCCTGTTCTCAAAAAGCGTTTACAACGTTGTCATGGAATCACATTCGCTTCTTGACAAACGTTTTTTTTCCTACTTCTCATATGTTCCGCCACTACCGACCTATGTTTCCTCTTGAAGTGACTTTCTATTGTGGATCACACACTTGAACATTATTATCGCCTCCCGAGATATGAATCTGAACGTGGTCGAAGTAAAGAAACTCATTTGTGTCGCTCTCACAAACAAAAGGGACAGCCCGCGCAGGACTCTTCGTGTTGTTAGGAATGAAAACGTGACCGTCACTCATACTTTTTTTATTTACAGACGAATATATCAATATTAAAGCAAATACTGGTACGCAGATATACAAACTGTGACATAAACAGGTATTCAGATTTTCGAGGTGCATTGCTGACACGCAGTAAACGAAAATAGGTCCGGGAAAGCTATATTTCATTGTTGAAATCATTTTCGACATATCTTCGTTGTACATTGATCCTAGGAAACACAGTGGAACAGACCATAGCAACATACCGCATGAAACTCTTAAGTGGAATATTCAAAACGCTCTATTGCCTCCAGATTCAAAAAAAATGGTTCAAATGGCTCTGAGCACTATGGGACTCAACTGCTGAGGTCATTAGTCCCCTAGAACTTAGAACTAGTTAAACCTAACTAACCTAAGGACATCACAAACATCCATGCCCGAGGCAGGATTCGAACCTCCAGATTCATATTGTGAAATCACAGGCTACAAGTTCCGGTTCAGTCAGCTAAAATGTATCCCGCCTCACACACATAACGTAGCGTTTATCTGGATAGATACAATGTGTAGACAAACGCAACTATGCAGGCGGCCCGTGAAGGTTCAAAGGTTCAAATGGCTCTGAACTCTATGGGACTTAACATCTCAGGTCATCAATCCCCTAGAACTTAGAACTACTTAAACTGAGAACATCACACACACCCATGCCCGAGGTAGAATTCGAGCCTGCGACTGTAGCGGTTCCGGGCTGAAGCGCCTAGAACCGCTAGGCCATCGCGGCCCGCGACCAGTGAAGAATCAATATTCGGTTATTTCCATCTGTCCTGCCTGTACAGGCATCCTGACCGAAGCAAGTGTGCGAGTTACCTACCCATGTTATAAACGTAAGAATTTCTGTTCCCTTATGCACTCTTGTCAGCACGTGAGAAGAGAGTTCCGTATTGTTAGCGTTGTGCCAATTTCAAGTACAGCTGGTAGTGTCCATAGTTTCTGAATAGTGTTTCGTTTCCGTACATGGCAGATCGTAAAGGAAACACCAGACGAATTAATTGAACTTTATAAATCGGAAAACGAATAACTCTTGCACAAAATTGGTGGAAAAAAGCACATAACAAGCAACTACTGCCAACGCGTATTCGTCAGTCGAAGCCTTGATCACATCTACAGCTGTAAACTTCACGGACAGCGTGCATATGCGCGCCCTGTCAGTGAAAGTAAACATCCACAAATTTTCGGTGGCCTTTAGGTTTCTGTAAAACACTTCACGTGATTTTCGCCATGATTCACCCAGCATGGCCACTCCTAGTTTCCTTCCATGCATTCTTCATGGCATGCTCATGTTTGTTCCTAATGATTACAAAATCGGTGACACGTTAAGTTCTTATATTTTAACCATCCTGATATTTTCGAATGACTGTGTTTCTTCTCTTACACGTGTATTTTTGTCTTCACTCTTCTGTTTCAAGCGTCATTCTACGTATTTGACAAGTACGTGACTAGTCAGTGGACAATGTGTAAGGGCAGGCCATTGATGTGAACCAGCATATGAAGTAAACCAAGCACAGAAATTTCATTCCACTCGACCCACAGTGGCAAGTCAAATGGCATTAACATCATTGCCTAATACTTTATAGAGAAAAACAATCTGCTTTTCACAGTTGTGAACCTTTTACTACATTTCATAACATAATTTGTAGAACAAGGAATAATAACTACGCTGCTGCTTAGCTTGTCAAGACAAAAATTCAAATTTCAAATACCAGCACTTAGTTTTAATCTGTCTAGAAGTTTCTCTTATGTGTGTACCAGCGACATGTATAAGATTACTTTTCTGATTAGGGAACGGAAATGGGAGGAGCTAAATAAAATCTTTCATTTAGTCACAGATATAATGTACAAAATGCTGAAATGTTAAGAAAGCAATTGATACAGCTTGATAGTTACAAATTAAGCAACTAGTATATTGTTTTATATTGTGCAATTTACGTCAATAACACAAATATCTGTTGTGTCCGACATATTTATTCAAATAAAGTGCTAAAACATCAAGTGATATAGATGATAACCAAAACTGTCATTGAACTCTATCATTAAATGTTATATGTTACATAAAAATTATATTTGAAATTGATTAAAATTTTGTACCAATGTTCTTTGGCGATGTGGAAGCTACAACTAAACTGTAAAACCAAGATGTTATGAAATGTTTTAGAACATTGTGATAGGAAATGATAACACATCTAGTACATACATTTCTGCATTTTCCCATCAAGTATCGGTGGAAAAATTCTACAGAAAATTGAAAAACAAACCGCATTATAACAAGTTTGGTTGTGTGGCTGTCATCCACCGAAAGTAAACAAATACTCATTCCACAAATTTAACTTTGGGATAAAATGATGATGTGTGAGAGGCGAATTGTCATGTAGTCTCCACTGAGTGATACCGTAAGTTCGCATTATCAGCAGGAGATTACAAAAATCGTGTACTGAAAGATAATGTTAATACCCTAGCATGAGATCACTATAATGTTTCAATGACTTTGAAAAGCAGATGAAAGCATAGCAACCCTCGTTTGATATATATACGAGTGTGTATTACTACTGTTCAGAACGCTATTTCATCGAAGTGTCATCTAGTTTCCACTGTGTGACAGCATTACCAGCAGAAATGACAAACTTTTTGTACAGCAAGACAACGATAATTCCATAATATAGGGTCACTATAATGTTTGACTGACTGTGAAAGTGATTTTAGCTTAACTAAGACGAGTTTCCAACAAATTCAGAATAACATTGTTTACTTACACACAAAGCTCAAACTGTTCTCGTCAGTAAGTGCACTTTAAACAGTAAGTTAGGTCCCCAGTAGTGATAATGTATAATTTGTTATGCTATAGACGCAATTTTTATGTGTGCATGGTAAAGGACCAAATGAATCACATTGACTGACCTGTAAGTTATGTCAGTAACACCAGTAAGTGAGCTACGTGCATTTTTAAGTAATAAAATTTAGATGTGGAAATATTCACTTGGGCAGGGGGGATCGTTATACCTTACGAAGTGTGGTATAGATATCGAAATTAAGTTGGCAATAAGCACTGCTCATTTTGTCAGTTTTTTGAGTTGTGCCAATATGTAAGCCATGTGAATTTTTTTAAATATTAGATGTTTTGTTTAAATATTACACTTTTTTAATACTTCAGCGTAATTAAATTATGACACAAGTACCACGTATGTTCTGTATTCGAAATGTTTCGTATATTGAGAAATAATACAGTTTTATTTTAGTGGAAAGTTCCAATTATCATTCACATTCAGAGATCTGTAATTGTACTTACATATTACTAAAAGTCACTTGCATGTATTTTGTACTTGAACTCTTTACATATCATAATTAATAATTTTATTTTGCAGCAAAGATTGTATTTTAGAGATATCCTATCTATGTGACGAACCTTGTCAACCATTGTCTTTGGTCATCTTTACAGAGCATTACAAACTTATTTTACATATTACGAAAATTTGTAGTTTAAGTGATACAGTGCAATAAAGATGCCTTCTTTTTTGCCTCTGCCTATGTGTTTACATCTCGTATTTGGAGCATTACAATTCGATTTTTGTGTTATCTAATATTTGATTATGGAAAGAAAATGTGGAAATGTTTTGAGAGAGGCTTGGTGTAATAGTTCCGATCGGTAAATGTTACAGCTTTCCTCAAAAGTTCGTTTTTGTGCATACTCTCATGTAGCTCTCAAATAAAGCGTGTACTGTCTACTTAGCATGCTACATGTGTTTTGTACAGCAATACAACTTAGACGTGGAATTATCATTGTAGGAATTAATGTGAGAGTTCATAGCCATCCTTTTTGGCATACATCAACTGCATTCTTCAAGCAGCTGAGAATGGACAGACTGCCAATTTGTTTGTGTCAGCTATCACTGCTGGCCTACTTATTATATCATCTTAGCCAATATGTGTTTTGTACGGTTACAGGCTTTGTCAGATATGCTTCTGTTCATAGTCTCAGCTGGGCCTAAAAATGAAATGTCATCTCCTTACATACTACAAGTCTCAACTTTCGTGTAATACTGCTTTTTATAATGACTTTTGAACACGACGCAAAAACTCATATCGTTCGGGTGTTTTGGAACACCGTGCAAACTGGTAGCTCTGGGACTACAATGTAGTCGCTGTTGCGTTTAAATGGCCTGTAAATTAGTGGACAGTGGTTGGCTGTTTCATTTCAATGGCTGTCATTGTTCAAAGAATGAGACGATGATGATGTCGTAGATAAGTGGAGGAGGCTTGGTTAAATGGTTCCACTTTGTGATGTGTATACCGCAATAAGCGAGCTGGCGTCGGCATTCGTCGTGAAGGAAACACTTCACGGTATTCGCTTGAGAACTACTACAAATTCCTCGGGCGGTAGACCGCGCCGCTCGAACTGTCAACACAACTGGCACTGCTAACAGTATCCTACGACTTCCACATCGCTGGCAACGGGTTATACACAATGCTGGTGACTACTTTGAAGGTCAGTAAAACTTTGAAACACTTATCTATTTTGTACGAACCGTAAATAAATAGTTCCCACTATTAAAATATAAGCTGCAGAGAAGTCATCACGTGAGTTAGGGGCTTAATTTGAACGATCATAAAATGTTGTGGGGAAGGCAAGTCAAAGCCAGGATATACTACATTTCCAGTAAAGAGACTGCTCACACGACGCTTGTTCGTCCTTTGCTGGAGTATTGCTGTCCGTTATGGGATCCTTACCAGACTGGGCTGGGGGAGGACATCAAGAAAGTTCAAAGAAGGGTAGCTCGTTTTCTGTTATCGCGAAACAGGGGGAGACTATCAGGAATATGATGCGCGAGTTGGGGTGACAATCAGTCAAACAAATTCTTTTTCGTTCTGGCGAGATCTTTTCGCGAAAATTCAATCTCCGACGCTCTTCTCCGATTGCGAAAATATTCTGTTGACACCCACCTACAGAGGGAGAAATGATTATATTAATAAAAATAAGCAAAATCAGAGTAAGGAGGGAAAGATTTAAATGTTCGTTTTTTCCGCGCGCTGTTCGAGAGTGGAGCGGCAGAGAAATAGAGTGAAAATGGTTCGATGAATTGCAAGGTAGTCATGTAGATGTAGATTCACAGGTTGACTATACCTGCTGTCTACATTAAATGCGAAGCGGTTTTTTATATCCACAGGTAGAACCAGCAAACCACAGCAAACTGAGACAGAAGGGGAATGGCCATGTACTAAAAAAAAAAAAAAAAAAGAATAGAAAATACCTAATGTAGGCAGAGAGGACTGAAAGAATAGTCATTCCCTCAGTTATATGCTCACACAGTGGTAGACCGCAGATCTTTGTTCACAATATAAGGCTAAAATGGCTCTGAGCACTATGGGACTTAACATCTAAGGTCATCAGTCCCCTAGAACTTAGAACTACTTTTTCCTAAATAAACTAATGACATCACACAAATCCATGTCCGAGGGAGGGTTCGAACCTGCGACCGTAGCGCTCGCGAGGTTCCAGACCGAAGCGCCTGGAACCACTCAACCACAGCGGCCGGCTCACAATAGTAGGACAAAGTGAAATACTAACCACGGTGAATTCGCACTTCCACTTTATATGGTGTAAGTTATGAACTTGTCAAAAGTCAGAGGATTTGTTAGTATCACAGCTCTTAAGTGAGTTGCTTCACACACGTACTTCACAAATTTTTGCATAAAGTGTTTTGAAATAGCAATTTCTTGGAAGACTCAGTTGATGGATGTTGTTAACAAATTATTATTACTATTACGTTACGAGATTTTAAATACTTTATTATAATTAAACAATTTATTATTATTATACCAAAATATTTTAAATGTCTCATTGTTATCCATACATAATATAAAAAGCTATGTTTGTATGTGCATATGTTCATATGTTCCACATCTCCTCCTAAACCACTGGAACGATTTCAGCTAGACTTGGTTCACGTATTACTTACTGTCTGGAAAGTATCGCCATACCAAAGGGATGGGAGTGACGATAAAAAAGAAGTGTAATGCACGACGCGCCAATACCTAGAATTTAATCATTCAGTATTTGAGAATCAGGGCACTTAGCGGCTTCCAAAAAACTTTACACATAATGGCAAACATTTACCAAATTTTTATCTCACTGACACTCCCAGAAAATGATGAAACGCAAAAAGTTTACGGCTTACTATAGTTTCGCTGTTCATGCAATAAAACTGTTGCATCAGGCAGAACGTTTTAATTTATTACTTCTTTACTAATATTTATATTTGTGACAAATTTTACAGACAGTATTCACACATCTCGTTGAATATGCGTGTCAAATTACATTATTATTCGACCGTAGTTCAGGAGATATGAAGTCATATACACTCCTGGAAATTGAAATAAGAACACCGTGAATTCATTGTCCCAGGAAGGGGAAACTTTATTGACACATTCCTGGGGTCAGATACATCACATGATCACACTGCCAGAACCACAGGCACATAGACACAGGCAACAAAGCATGCACAATGTCGGCACTAGTACAGTGTATATCCACCTTTCGCAGCAAAGCAGGCTGCTATTCTCCCATGGAGACGATCGTAGAGATGCTGGATGTAGTCCTGTGGAACGGCTTGCCATGCTATTTCCACCTGGCGCCTCAGTTGGACCAGCGTTCGTGCTGGACGTGTAGACCGCGTGAGACGACGCTTCATCCAGTCCCAAACATGCTCAATGGGGGACATATTCGGAGATCTTGCTGGCCAGGGTAGTTGACTTACACCTTCTAGAGCACGTTGGGTGGCACAGGATACATGCGGACGTGCATTGTCCTGTTGGAACAGCAAGTTCCCTTGCCGGTCTAGGAATGGTAGAACGATGGGTTCGATGACGGTTTGGATGTACCGTGCACTATTCAGTGTCCCCTCGACGATCACCAGTGGTGTACGGCCAGTGTAGGAGATCGCTCCCCACACCATGATGCCGGGTGTTGGCTCTGTGTGCCTCGGTCGTATGCAGTCCTGATTGTGGCGCTCACCTGCACGGCGCCAAACACGCATACGACCATCATTGGCACCAAGGCAGAAGCGACTCTCATCGCTGAAGACGACACGTCTCCATTCGTCCCTCCATTCACGCCTGTCGCGACACCACTGGAGGCGGGCTGCACGATGTTGGGGCGTGAGCGGAAGACGGCCTAACGGTGTGCGGGACCGTAGCCCAGCTTCATGGAGACAGTTGCGAATGGTCCTCGCCGATACCCCAGGAGCAACAGTGTCCCTAATTTGCTGGGAAGTGGCGGTGCGGTCCCCTACGGCACTGCGTAGGATCCTACGGTCTTGGCGTGCATCTGTGCGTCGCTGCGGTCCGGTCCCAGGTCGACGGGCACGTGCACCTTCCGCCGACCACTGGCGACAACATCGATGTACTGTGGAGATCTCACGCCCCACGTGTTGAACAATTCGGCGGTACGTCCACCCGGCCTCCCGCATGCCCACTATACGCCCTCGCTCGAAGTCCGTCAACTGCACATACGGTTCACGTCCACGCTGTCGCGGCATGCTACCAGTGTTAAAGACTGCGATGGAGCTCCGTATGCCACGGCAAACTGGCTGACACTGACGGCGGCGGTGCACAAATGCTGCGCAGCTAGCTCCATTCGACGGCCAACACCGCGGTTCCTGGTGTGTCCGCTGTGCCGTGCGTGTGATCATTGCTTGTACAGCCCTCTTGCAGTGTCCGGAGCAAGTATGGTGGGTCTGACACACCGGTGTCAATGTGTTCTTTTTTCCATTTCCAGGAGTGTATATACAGTGAGATGCGTGAAAACTGCCGCATCATGGATGACGTTTAAATTTATTGTTTCTTTCCTACTGAGTCCACCTGCGACACATTAAGTAGATAGTATCTACATATGCAGCTGAATGTACTTACAAAATAATATAATTTTACATCTCATAGTTCAGGAGATAAGACGTCGTAAGTATTGAGCTGCATGAAAACGAAACTGCAAGGCGAAATTCACTAGAGGCACGAGTGAGCTATGTGTACAAATATGTGTGACACATGTTAAATATATGTGAAATGCATGTGGTATATGCATGTATGGGCAAAGCCAGAATAAAAAGCTCCTATTAAAGTCTTGGATGAACTACAACCAAACTTGATACCCATACTATTTGTTATCTGGAAAGAAATTCTTTGGGGGCAAGAACTGGCAGCTTCCTACTGGGTTATGGGTGATGAAGTGGAGAGAGAAGGTGGTAGGAGGAGGTTGGCAGGCAGAGACGTGGAAGAAGGAAATAATGGAGAAAGTAAAGAGGATAGAGACAGGCAGAGGGAGGAGGAGATGGGCAGAGAGAGAGAGTGGGGGGGGGGGGGGAATGGACAGAGAGAGGGGGAGGAGAAGGACAGAGATAGGGTGGGCAGAGATGACAGAATGGGAAGGAGCAGACTGACAGAGAGGGGGGGGGAGGAACAGATTGATAGAGAGAGTGGTGAGGAAGAGAAGATGGATTAAGAATAGACTGGAATACATAGTACCAGGTCAAAACCAGGTGCTCAGCTAATCATTATTAAAATACCGTACTAGTTACCTGTAGCCCATTAAAAGTGTGCTGATGACAAGCTGTAATTCGACTGTAATGAACTGTGAACCGCCAGAACCGACCATTTGGCTCACAGATAGTCACATCCTTCAGTTGACGAGCCACCAGGCATCTGGAACTAAACACAGAGATACGAATATTGAATTGTGTAAAAACAGTCTTGGTTGCAATTTTAGTTTTTTTAGTTTTCAACTACGCATTTCGCCTTATTTAGGCATCTTCAGGTTCATCTTAGTTTGGTATTTCTTAGAACGATCCTTTTGACAGTGTAGCCAAAGGGCATCGTCGAATACATCAGGCCAACATCGCCTTCGTTAATCTCAGTAAAAACGTTCTGGATGGACGTGAGTGACTCCAAGAACTGCATAACGCGTTCCCGTACACAGGAGCGAGTAATAGAATAAGATGAAGCTCAAGTAGTAAGCATAAGCGTATTCTATTACTAGCTCCTGTGTACGGGAACGCGTTATGCAGGTCTTGGAGTCACTCACGTCCATGTAGAAAGTTTTTACTGAGTTTAACGAAGGCGACGTTGGCCTGATGTATTCGACGATGCCCTTTGGCTACAATGTCGAAAGGACCGTTCTAAGAAATACCAAATTAAAATGAACCTGAAGATGCCTAAATAAGGCGAAACGCTTAGTTGAAAAATAAAGAAACTAAAATTGCAACCAAGGCTGTTTAACCAATACTGTTAAGCACTGGTTTGCTGTATGCCACAGATGGATTGGAAGAATTCCAGAGATACGAACTGTGTTTCTGTTAAATATACGTTTGTCATTGTGTTGATAAGAGCTGTATTACAACAGTTCACAGAAATAAGCCAGTGAAATTTTTGTTCAATCTCCCTTTGTCCATTACTCTTGCCAAACGTATTTAACATTGGAATGTTGTTGTGGTGCCTCTGTAGCAACGCAGTGTCGCCGCGGGGCGCCAAAGCACTCAGTTTAGAAACCACTGACTCACGCAGTGAGACTCCTGGAGAACTTTTGTAATAGCCCGACGACCACCAATTGCTTGTTGTTGGCCTGCAGGTTCAGAGATATTCGCACAATGGAAACGCCAGACAAAGGGACCCGGCGACATATGCGACTCAATATGACATGGATTTTTGCGGACATACGCGGACGAAATATAATTAAATACTATGCACGAAAGCTCTTAGAATGAACAGTTGTTGGCGAGTGTATCATTTAGTATGGAAAAAGAGGGTGCTGTGCAGTAGTTACGAAAATTGCTAACTAATAATCTTAATGCCGAAATACCGAATCCAGGGTTGACAATCAGATGTATGCACAGACACGGAGAAATTTTGCGGATAGCTGAGAGAAAGGTCTTTCTAGCTGGAATGCTCTATCAGCAGATCTCATGTGAAGGTCTGCTGCTGCTGCTGCTTGGAGAGCGCTCAGTGCTTTTCTTCCAAGTGGAAGGCGTCTTGGTCAGGGCGCCATAACTAGCACTGTGGAAAACTAACCCTAAGGTAATTATTAACACAATGGGCACATTATAGTTTTCCTTTTAATCTACGCGTGGTGGGAAGACGTAGATACAAGCAGAATAACTTTTGTAAGGGGTAACACAAATCAGTTTAGTAACGATAGAAAAATGATATAAAATTTGTGATATTAAAAATGATAGTAATCTCTTCCAGTTATCTGTTGCGACGCCATGAAACAACTGTCGTATGTATGGATGTTGAGAATATTACGCCGCCAGTTGTCAAATGTGTAACGTTTCTTGCACAACACAACATGCTTCGGACTACGTCATCCCATTATCAGATGAGATAAAACAAGGAAAACAATCAATAAATCGCAATAACACACATACTGACAACCACATACAAATATTTATATCCTCCTGTAGTAAAACATACCTTAAGGCTTTGTAATAGATCCAAAGGAAAAGAAAAAATCTGTATGGAATAAATATACCGAATAGCGGCAAAGAATTTATTTATCATGTGATGGGCGTAAGAGACAATATCTCAGACAATATTTATTTCTAAAACAAAAGACAAAAACTTTCAATTATTATTTTTTTGTATATAGTTAGGAGAGGAACGCCTTAGCGTAATCTACAAGAAGCTGTGTAATTATTTAGTTGATAAAGTAAGTCATCAAAACTGTCGGTGTTTTACGTATATGAGAGTATACTGAACCTAACTCCTTCTGTCATAAACAACTTGTATTTGTGTAGTAGCAGCAGCACCCCTTCTCGCAGTTTTCCCGGACGTTTCGCCTTAATTGCACACATTCTTCATCTTCTGAAGAATGTCTACCGCTACTTGTCCTCTGGCATTCAAGAGAAGAATAACATCACATTGGCCGGCCGGTGTGGCCGGGCGGTTCTAGGCGCTTCAGTCTGGACCCGCCCAACCGCTACGGTCGCAGGTTCGAATCGTGCCTCGGGCATGGGTGTGTGTGATGTCTTTAGGTTAGTTAGGTTTAAGTAGTTCTAAGTTCTAGGGGACTGATGACCTCAGATGTTAAGTCCCATAGTGCTCAGAGACAATAACATCACATTGGTCCTGTTTGGACGCATTTGGGAATAACGTAGCCATACTTCACGTTTACGCGTCTACTGCAGGCTCGTCGGTAAGGCATTTCGGTGTTTAAATACCCGTATCCAAGTCGCGCTACGTTGCACATAAGCTGCAACAACACACTCAAACGGAGACCTACTGATCGCCCCTTACAATTAATCCATCGCCGCTGCTGAACTTGTAGAGAAGAGTGGGCCAACAAACTACACACTACGTAGAATCGTTTTCCAACGTAACGGTAGAAATAACAAAAATTAAGATCTCCATAAAACGGTGATCCCAACCTAGGACTCAATGTGTTGTACGTTATATGCCCACGTTTTGTTGCTTTGGGACATTTTTTCTTAATTGCCCAAGTTTTGCTATTCCTTGGCAACACTCAAATTAGAGGAACAACAATTTACTGTGCAAGCAGTTTGCAGTAAATGCATGGATAGTATGGATTTTTGTATGTTGTTTGATGTTATATAAGATTGTAACGTCCCCTTAGAAAATTTAATGAATTACTGTGCTGATAAACCTCTTACGTTACTTGATTTTCAAACAGCTGAGCCAGACTGAACGTACTCAGATTACACTCTTTACTTATTCTGATCAACACTAAACTGACACACAATATTTTTTGCGCAACGCAATCTGACTTGAAAAAATCCCTACAAAATTATGGCCCTGACTAACAATAACCTATACCTTTCATGAATCACTTACCTCACAAAAATCTTCGTTACTCGAACTACTGCAATACAGCTAGCGCCACTACTGCCAGCTAAATAAAAGATTCAAACTACTGAAGTCACTAACTACTGATAGGCATAGTTAGCAAATGAAAGATTTTGATAGAGAACAAACAATGTATTTACCTTAATAGTGTTCAAAAGTCATAAAATACACTCCTGGAAATGGAAAAAAGAACACATTGACACCGGTGTGTCAGACCCACCATACTTGCTCCGGACACTGCGAGAGGGCTGTACAAGCAATGATCACACGCACAGCACAGCGGACACACCAGGAACCGCGGTGTTGGCCGTCGAATGGCGCTAGCTGCGCAGCATTTGTGCACCGCCGCCGTCAGTGTCAGCCAGTTTGCCGTGGCATACGGAGCTCCATCGCAGTCTTTAACACTGGTAGCATGCCGCGACAGCGTGGACGTGAACCGTATGTGCAGTTGACGGACTTTGAGCGAGGGCGTATAGTGGGCATGCGGGAGGCCGGGTGGACGTACCGCCGAATTGCTCAACACGTGGGGCGTGAGGTCTCCACAGTACATCGATGTTGTCGCCAGTGGTCGGCGGAAGGTGCACGTGCCCGTCGACCTGGGACCGGACCGCAGCGACGCACGGATGCACGCCAAGACCGTAGGATCCTACGCAGTGCCGTAGGGGACCGCACCGCCACTTCCCAGCAAATTAGGGACACTGTTGCTCCTGGGGTATCGGCGAGGACCATTCGCAACCGTCTCCATGAAGCTGGGCTACGGTCCCGCACACCGTTAGGCCGTCTTCCGCTCACGCCCCAACATCGTGCAGCCCGCCTCCAGTGGTGTCGCGACAGGCGTGAATGGAGGGACGAATGGAGACGTGTCGTCTTCAGCGATGAGAGTCGCTTCTCCTTAGTGCCAATGATGGTCGTATGCGTGTTTGGCGCCGTGCAGGTGAGCGCCACCATCAGGACTGCATACGACCGAGGCACACAGGGCCAACACCCGGCATCATGGTGTGGGGAGCGATCTCCTACACTGGCCGTACACCACGGTGATCGCCGAGGGGACACTGAATAGTGCACGGTACATCCAAACCGTCATCGAACCCATCGTTCTACCATTCCTAGACCGGCAAGGGAACTTTCTGTTCCAACAGGACAATGCACGTCCGCATGTATCCCGTGCCACCCAACGTGCTCTAGAAGGTGTAAGTCAACTACCCTGGCCAGCAAGATCTCCGGATCTGTCCCCCATTGAGCATGTATGGGACTGGATGAAGCGTCGTCTCACGCGGTCTGCACGTCCAGCACGAACGCTGGTCCAACTGAGGCGCCAGGTGGAAATGGCATGGCAAGCACAGGACTACATTCAGGATCTCTACGATCGTCTCCATGGGAGAATAGCAGCCTGCATTGCTGCGAAAGGTGGATATACACTGTACTAGTGCCGACATTGTGCATGCTCTGTTGCCTGTGTCTATGTGCCTGTGGTTCTGTCAGTGTGATCATGTGATGTATCTGACCCCAGGAATGTGTCAATAAAGTTTCCCCTTCCTGGGACAATGAATTCACGGTGTTCTTATTTCAATTTCCAGGAGTGTATATAGCAGTCCATGAAATCCAATCTTACAAATTTACTGTCTCTGATGGACACACGTCTAGATCATCCGCTCTCAAAACTCCGCCATCTCTCTCCCCACATCCACCACTGCTGGCGGCTCACCTCCAACTGCGCAACGCTACGCGCTGTTAACAGCCAACTGCCCAACATTACAATAGCGACTATTTCAACAATGCCCGCCAGCCACAGACTGCACACAGCACAGCCAGTGATTTTCATACAGAGCGCTAGGTGACGTTACCAACATAAAAACCTAAACAGACTACTTACAAGATGTTCGGCTGTTGTATTGATTGTGATTTTCTGTCTTTGCCCTTTGTGTTTGATTTGTCTTGTCGTCCGCAGCAAACAATGTACCGACTAACATTTTCTTCAGACCAGAAGAAAGTTACTACCTTCAGGCAAAAAATAACGCATGATTTGGTTAATGGGCAAATATACAAGTTACGTTTTTAACAATATTGGCAGCGATGAACATATTGAATACAAGATGTATATGGAAAATGAATTCGAGAAAATACTTAAATATCAGAATCACAGTAAGAAATATGGTAACATGCTACGAATTGTCTTCAACAGGATGGGTATTGGTTAGGAACTGGATTCCTCGTGGAGAGGGGATGGGCTGTGTCACGTCCCCGACCCTAATCTCACCTGCAAGTCACAGATGAAAAATAAATCAGTAGTGCAGCAGAATACAAGAATATGGCGACAAACATCTGGTGTATGATAATAAAGGAAGATCTTGAACCTCCCCAAGGATGTGTTTAGAAGGCTGGAACTGACAAAAATAACAAGGCAGTGAAGGACTTTGCGATGTCGCTGTTCGGGACTTCTCTTCTGTCCAGTAGTTTACCCTGGAAGAAACACACAACAAGGATTTACTGAATGATTAATTTGGGTCTGGGAAACGATGATGAGGAACCTCAGGCTGCAGAAGAAGGAAAAGTGCACGATGAACTGCCACCAGCTGAAGGTGACAGTGAAGGTGCTAAATTGTGCTACTGCTAAAGACTGAATATGATTCCCTACTCTTTGAATGCTGTAATTTATGACTGCAATTATCTGTCACCTTATTTCTGTCATTTCATTGTAGCCATTTTTGTTACCGTTTTTGTGGAATTAAAAAAAAAATGGACTTGCGGTAGCGTTTTCTCTTCTCGCGCACGAGGTCCCGGCTTCGATTCCAAACAGGTCAGGTACTTTCTCTGCCTCGAGATGACTGGGTGTTGTGTGTCCTTCATCATCATTGACTCGCAAGTCGCCGAAGTGGCGTCAACTAAAAAGGACTTGGCAATACGGCGGCCGAACTTCCCCGCATGGGGCATTTCAGTCAACAATGCCATACGATCATTACATTTGTCTTGTTTTGACCTCGTTTACCAGAGTTAGTTAAAGTCTTATTTTTTTTTTCTTATTTTGAAGTGGGATAGGGAGAAGTTAGTTCATTTAATTAACTGGATAAAGTGGAAAGATAACATACTGAGCCTCATAAAGGGATTTTGTGGTCTGTGACAGAAATATGTTTCATCATAAAACGTTTGAAATGAGGTACACAGTGGGAAATTAGGAAGTAAGAATCCCGGCGGGTAGTTCCACAGAGTATAAAGAGGAACAAGTTATACATCAGGGTATGTAAGTCTGCCCGGAATTCTAATAGGAAACGAGACGATATTGCAAAAAAAAAAAAAATAAATAAATAAATAAATAAATAAAAATAAAATGGCTCTGAGCCCTATGGGACTTAACATGAGGTCATCAGCCCCCTAGAACGTAGAACTGCTTAAACCTAACCAACCGAAGGACATCACACACATCCATGCCCGAGGCAGGATTCGAACCTGCGACCGTAGCGGTCGCGCGTTTCCAGACTGAAACGTGTAGAACCGCACGGCCACCGCGGCCGGCGACGATATTGCAGTTTGTAATGTTGATGGAGAATACGGATCTGCGATTGAATGAAATGGCGGGTCTGAAGTCAACAGAAAAAGTTAGGGCACGTGAATTCAGAATTTTTCGATAAGACAAAAGATTTTACTGAAAATCGATAAGATATCTAGGATGATATTGATAAAAATTTTGCGCAGACAATGAAATCAGCACAAGAAGCGATGGGCAATACTCGTCTTAATTTCACACAGAACGTAAATGAAATAAGGGAAAGCTAGATACAACAAAGTGAATCGGGTTCGTAGAAAACACAGTAGTAAATAATGAGAAAAGTGCTAAATTCAAAGGAAAACCCCCAAAAGTGCAAAATAAATTAATATTGGTGATATCAGGCGATAAGGAAGCCACAGCAAGAGACAGCTGTGAATAGCGATCCGATTGAAAGTAGCCGTAGCTCACCAGCTGAGCACACTCTCCTAGGCAAGTCGGCAATTGACACTCCATCATTAAAATACAGGTGTAACAGGAAACTAACTACGAAACTGTTACTCACAGACCTCTACATGTTTTTTAAAGTTAGGGGAGATGTAGAGGAATACTTAGAAGCGTTTCGCGAAGAGTATGAAGCGTAAGCAAGGCTCTTTACGACTGGCCACGACTCAAACCCACCCCTTGTCGCAGCTCATCTCGACTGCAGCTTGTCTGAACCGTATTGCTGTGATGTAGTGAAGTCCCATTTTGCGCCACGCATACAAAATATTCTTTGTCCCCAGTTTAAAAATTTAATGCTTAATTTTAACTAGTCACATATATGTAAGGAATTTGATCGAGTTTAATAATTTCGAATTATCGAGATACTTCGATGTTATAAATTTTCTTAGTTAGGCCAAATGTCCTTTTCGTTCTATTAGGTTTTTGTTCTGTTGTCAGTCTCTCTAATCCGTTTTACGATATTTAATTTTTCTTATTTTTCCTATTTCACTGCATTTTTGTGTAACTGTGCATGTTAGATAATCTTTTAGCATTGTAAAGTTATCTATTCCTTTTCATTTTTTTCTCACAATGATTAGTTTAATCTGGTCCATTAAAATTGGTTTTGACAGCCTATGACTGTAAAAATAATGGATGTGTTTATTAAAAAAATGTTCTGCTGTCAGTCACAATTTTCCTTTATTTCGGGAAATAATTCCCATTTTTAAGTGTATATTCCATCTTGTACTATGCCCTCTATTTTTAATGTTATTGATGTGTGACATTCTACATTGTTTTGCTGTTCTTACTGTAACATGTGAAAACGTGTAAATAGACCACAAGAAAATTGTAAGAACAAACTTCTGCAATAGTTCGCCACTAACCATATGCGAAGACGGATAAATCAGCTAAAAATGCGCGTTTTTACATAATACAGTAAAGAAACAAAAAATGTAGAATCTCAAAAATCAACTGCATTACTAAGGAATGGCTTAGTACACAGAGAAAAACGCACCTGAAAGTCGGAATCATTTCTCGAAACACGTCGTGTAAAATACAGATGAAATAAAATCGTCACTGGTACCACAAAAGTTATTTATAAACAAACCCATGATTAGTTTAATTTTACCATTTTCAGGAAACGAATTCTATATTACAACATAATCAAACAGTACAGATAATAAGCTGTTCCTCTGTATTTCTGCAGCTGTTATTTGAATTGAACAAAATAATTATTCAGAAATTTAGCTTTGGATGTGCTATAATATCACAAACTACGTTTGCTTGTTCAGTTTTGAGACATGATACTTGGGTTTGTTAGTTTTTTATTTATCTACAGTCAAAATCTTGGTCGAGATCGGTAAATGATATTATAGAAGGCCTGTTGTTTATCTTTCCGTGGCAAATTACAAATTTTAAGTTCAAAATTCTTTCTGTTCAGTAAATTGCTTTCCTTGAGTCACTCTGATATTGTCCGAGTAGTTTTTCGCGCTGAGGTCTTTTCAGCTGTTTTTGAAAGCCACTGAGTAATATGTTGTCCAAGAGATTGCTATTGCTATGCGTTTGACGCAAAACGTGGTGTTAACAAGTACGAGTGGACTTCAAAAAGTATATTACACATTATTAAGGCACGCCAAAGAACTTTGACTGAATGCTACACTACGCTTCAAAGTGACACAGATACATGACACTACTTTTCAACATAGTCACCAAGTATCTCTTAACAACGGTGCACACGTTCTACCAATCGTTTAGTTCCTCGGCTATAGATAACGCGGTACTCAGTCGCGCAGCCATTCGAGGACAGCTGTGTGAACGTCCTCATCTTCGAAAATCTGTTTCCCTCAAGTGTTCTTTAAGCTTGGTGCCAGATCTGGACATCTCGATCGGAGTGACCACTGCGATGGACCTGTTGCCAGTACCACAGCAGAACTATCTCTGCAGCAAACCAGGAACACGTACTCTCTTCTGACAAAGCGCCACTTTTATTGCGCAATAGCCACAGCGTGGGACAACACGTGTAACTTTTTTCGGAAGCCCCTACGTACCACCGCTCTTACGTAATTTACGCATGCAGGAACTGTGCAGATAGATACTGTATGGATTCAGGCCATAATCCGCTGCATTCGCTTATAACCTCGTCACGGCACTGCCACTTCTCGGATTCCCTCTATCCCTCGCATATCTGCTACGGCAGAGGCTGCGCACGGAGTGAGAGGTCCGTGGCTGATGCTGTGGAGGGGGCTGAGTTACGCTCATGGGTGGGGGGATTAGTCGGTTGAGGAGGGGAGTGGAGGGGAGCGGGAAAGGATACGGCTGTTGAGTCACTAGTCGCTGCTCCAGCAAGGTTCCGTCACGGTCAGTATCGTGCTCACAAGCGGAAAGCGTCACGAGACAACTGTATCGAACACAGTTGCTGCATCACGCTTCACCAAGTCGTAGCCAACTCGTATTTCAGTAGGTCACCTCTGGTCTCCGTAACGTGAAGTGTCTGACAAATGGCAAACTTACGCTAGTGGCACTGTAGAAGCTAAGAACACTTTGAAATATTCAAGCACTACTAGATGGCTCTCCTATTCTTTTCTGCTGGTCACAGCGAGGCGGGATAGAGGTTAAGACACTGACCTCGTATTTGGGAAGAGTTCGCTTTAGATACACGTCCGGGCTTTCATATACAGGTTTTCCTTGATCTCCTTAAACTACAACTATCATCATCTACGTGATTACTCTGCTATTCACAATAAAGTGCCTGGCAGAGGGTTCAATGAACCACTTTCAGTCTGTCTCTCTACCATTCCTCTCTCGAACGGTATGCGGGAAAAACGAGCACTTAAATTTTTCTGTGCGAGACCTGATTTCACTTATTTTATCGTGATGATCATTTCTCCCTATGCAGGTGGGTGCCAACAGAATGTTTTCGCAATCGGAGGAGAAAACCAATGATTGAAATTTCATAAGATCCCGTCGCAACGAAAAACGCCTTTGTTTTAATGATTGCCACTCCAATTCACGTATCATGTCTGTGACACTATCTCCGCTACTTCGCGATAATACAAAACGAGCTGCCCTTCTTTGTACTTTTTCGATGTCATCCGTCAGTCCCACCTGATGCGGATCCCACACCGCACAGTAATACTCCAGAATAGGGCGGACAAGCGTGGTGTAAGCAGTCTCTTTAGTAGACCTGTTGCACCTTCTAAGTGTTCTGCCAATGAATCGCAGTCTTTGGTGTGCTCTACCCACAATATTACCTAAGTGATCGTTCCAATTTAGGTTATTTGTAACTGTAATCCCTAAGTATTTAGTTGAACTTACAGCCTTCAGATTTGTGCGACTTATCGCGTAATCGAAATTTAGCTGATTTCTTTTAGTACTCATGTGAATAACTTCATACTTTTCCTTATTCAGGGTCAATTGCCACTTTTTGCACCATACAGATATCTTATCTAAATCATTTTGTAAGTCGTTTTGACCATCTGATTAATTTACAAGACTGCAAATGACAGCATCATCTGCAAATAATCTAAGACGGCTACTTAGATTGTCTCTTATGTCGTTAATGTAGATCAGGCACAATAGGGGACCTATAACACTTCCTTGGGGAACGCCGGATATTACTTTTGTTTTACTCGATGACTTTCTGTCTATTACTACGAACTGTGATCTTTCCGACAGGAAATCACGAATCCAGTCGCACAACTGAGGCGATATTCCACAGGCACGCAGTTTGGTTAGAAGACGCTTGTGAGCAACGGTGTCGATAGCCTTCTGGAAATCTAAAATCATGGAATAAATTTGACATTTCCTGTCGATAGCACTCATTACTTCACGAGTATAAAGAGCTAGTTGCGTTTCACAAGAACGATATTTTCTGAAACCGTGCTGACTACGTGTCAAGAAATCGTTTTCTTCGAGGTACTTCATAGTGTTCGAATACAGTATATGTTCCAAAACCCTACTGCAAATCGACGTTAGTGATATTGGCCTGTAATTCAGCGGATTACTCCTACTTCCCTTTTTGGATATTGGTGTGACTTGAGCAGTCTTTAGGTACGGATCTTTCTGTGAGCGAGTGGTTGTATATAACTGCTAAATATGGAGCTATTTTATCAGCATACTCTGGGAGGAAGCTGACTGGAATACAATCTGAATCGGAGGCCTTGCCTTTGTTAAGTGATTTAAGCTGCTTCGTTACTCCGAGGATACCTACTTCTATGTTTCTCATCTTAAGGCAATTGCCGGAAATGTTCCTTTGAAGAGGAAACTGCCTGTTTCCTTCCCCGCCTTTGTCCAGTCCGTACCAACAGATTTTACAACCGCGCAATAATAAAGTTCATGTGATAATTTTTATATTATAAAACGTTTTATCGGTATATTACCCATTGTACCTTTCTTTACAGTTCTGAGCGATTTTTTTTTAGTTCGGACAGCATGCTGACGACACTGTTCAGACCAAAATCAGAGGTATCGTCAAAGTCTTGATGCCAAGTGAAAGTAAGTGTGTGTGCGTGTGTATGTGTGTGTGTGTGTGTGTGTTCAAATGGTTCAAATGGCTCTGAGCACTATGGGACTCAACTGCTGAGGTCATTAGTCCCCTAGAACTTAGAACTAGTTAAACCTAACTAAGGACATCACAAACATCCATGCCCGAGGCAGGATTCGAACCTGCGACCGTAGCGGTCTTGCGGTTCCAGACTGCAGCGCCTTTAACCGCACGGCCACTTCGGCCGGCCTGTGTGTGTGTGTGTGTATGTGTGTGTGTGTGTGTGTGTGTGTGTGTGTGTGTGTCTGTAAAGTGACCTGTGTGTGATACAAATGAATAGTGTGAAAGATTTCTTTTTTTGATTAATTGTAAACCTGTTTACAAATACGTATGTAAAACACTGTGCAGAACGTATCAAAATTACGAACACAACATATTAAACTAGATATACACGAGATAATATTCATGTACGAATGAAACAGTTAATTTTTTAAAAGTGTGTCCTTCAATTAATATGACATACCGGATATCATTTTGTAAATCGTCTGTGGATGAATAAACTATTAATTATTAACTGAAATGCCTGCCCCTATACGCAGTCATACTCTGACTACGAAAGCGCGACAAAATGGGCGACGTTTTAGAAGGTTAAAACAGTGTTTACTTTTGCAGCAGCATCACACAGACATGCATCTGCTGTCTCGCGAAATTCTCGGTATCTCTACAAGGAAATGAGATGAATAAAAAATGAAATATAACATGTACATCCTGACACAGTCTGTATTCCTTTCTTCTCCAGGACAGAATATAAAAGAATAAAGAAGAGAGACGTTGCGGGGATACTGCGCCTCAAGTAGTTCCAAAATGCTCCGCTCGATGTCCTTCGAGGTACACATCTCTTGCCGGAGCTATAACAGTCTGCACATAAGAAACAGGAGTAGCTAAACAGTTCTCTTTGACAGTCATCCAATGTGTCTTCTTAGCGTATACTAACGAAACCTAGGTGGCGATCAAGTGGATAAAGATATAAATAATAGAAAAGTCATCTTATAAGCTATCATTCACACTGAACCTAGCAGAAACGTCATGACGCTAAAGTGTGATATGCTGTTAGTCCATATAGCCTACTAAAGAATGTCGGTATGTAAATTTAATACGTATACTATCTAATGAAAAGTATCCAGACACTTCTGCGCAACACGACACCGGCTACGAGATGTCACAACTCGCGAACCTGCCAAAATAAAGGAAGGAAGGAAGATTACGATTCAACATCCCGCCGACATCGAGGTCATGAGAGCCGGAGCACGTGCTCGGAATGTTTCAAGGACGGGAAAGGAAGTACGCCGTGCCCTTTCAAAGAAACCATCCCGGAATTAAGCAAATCATGGAAAACCTAAAACACGACTGCCGAAAACGGGCTTGAACCGTCGTCCTCCCGAATGCGGGTCCAGTGCCCTAACACTTGATCCACCCGTTTCGGTACCTACCAGTATAAAAGCAGCCGTGAAGTACTGTGTTGCCAGTACAGAAGCAGTAAAAGCAGAACGGGGTCGGTCGGGAAAGCTTAGTGACTTCAAATGAGGACCACTCATTGTACGTCATCTGAGTAACAAATCTATCAGGCCATTTTAACCCTACTGATGATGTGATTGTAAGGTTGAAACGCCAAGGAACAACCACCGCTAAACCAAGGCCATGAAGACGGTATGTGCTGACGGACAAGGACCGTCGAGTACTGCGGAGGATAGTTGTAAAAAAATGGCAGGAAATCAGCGTAAGGAATCACTCGTGAGTTCCACCGTGCTTCCAGCAATCTACGAGGGGCGTTCGAAAAGTCAGTGCAAAAATAACAACTACTTACGTGTTTGGGGTAAACCTTTTTCATTATTCGACATAGTCTCCTTTTAGACTTATACACTTAGTCCAACGATGTTCTAATTTGTTGATCCCTTCCGAAAAATAGGAATTGTCCAAGTCTGCAAAATAGCTGCAATCACCTCCTCGTTTGAATAAAATCTTTGTCCCACTAGCCATTTCTTCAAATTGGGGAACAAATAGTAGTCCGAGGGAGCCAAGGGGGGAAGTGAAACGAGTTGAAATCCTATTCACATTAATTTTGCGACCACGACGGCTGAGGTGTGTGCTGATGCATTGTCGTGATGGAAAAGGACATTTTTGCAGTCCAATCGCCGGCGTTTTTCTTGCAGCTCGGTTTTCAGACGGTCAAATAACGATGATTAATATGCACCTGTAATAGTTTCACCCTTTTACAGATAGCCGATGAGGATTATCCCTTGCGAATCCCAAAAGACAGTCGCCATAATCATTCCGGCCGAAGGAATAGTCTTAGCCTTTTTTGGTGCAGATTATCCTTTAGTAACCCATTGTATACATGGAAGAACCCTGGAGATACTAAAAGGTTTCAGATAGATTATATAATGGTAAGACAGAGATTTAGGAACCAGGTTTTAAATTGTAAGACATATCGAGATGTGGACTCTGACCACAATCTATTGGTTATGAACTGTAGATTAAAACTAAAGAAACTGCAAAAAGGTGGGAATTTAAGGAGATGGGACCTGGATAAACTGAAAGAACCAGAGGTTGTACAGAGTTTCAGGGAGAGCATAAGGGAACAATTGACATGAATGGGGGAAAGAAATACAGTAGAAGAAGAATGGGTAGCTTTGAGGGATGAAATAGTGAAGGCAGCAGAGGATCAAATAGGTAAAAAGATGAGAGCTAGTAGAAACCCTTGGGTAACAGAAGAAATATTGAATTTAATTGATGAAAGGAGAAAATATAAAAATGCAGTAAATGAAGCAGCCAAAAAGAAATACAAACGTCTCAAAAATGATATCGACAGGAAGTGCTAAATGGCTAAGCAGAGATGGCTAGAGGACAAATGTAAGGATGTAGAGGCTTATCTCATGAGGGGTAACAAAGATACTGTCTACAGGAAAATTAAAGAGACCTTTGGAGAAAAGAGAACCACTTGCATGAATATCAAGAGCTCAGATGGAAACGCAGTTCTAAGCAAAGAAGGGAAAGCAGAAAGGTGGAAGGAGTATATAGAGGATCTATACAGGGGTGATGTTCTTGGGGACAATATTATGGAAATGTAAGAGGAGGTAGATGAAGATGAAATGGGAGATATGACACTGTGTGAAGAGTTTGACAGAGCACTGAAAGACCTAAGTCGAAACAAGGCCCCGGGAATAGACAACATTCCATTAGAACTACTGACAGCCTTGGGAGAGCCAGTTCTGACAAAACTCTACCATCTGATGAGCAAGATGTATGAGACAGGCGAAATACCCTCAGACTTCAAGAAGAATATAATAATTCCAATCCCAAAGAAAGCAGGTGTTGACAGATGTGAAAATTACCGAAATATCAGTTTAATAAGTCACAGCTGCAAAATACTAACGCGAATTCTTTACAGACGAATGGAAAAACTGGTAGAAGCCAACCTCGGGGAAGATCAGTTTGGATTCCGTAGAAATGTTTGAACACGTGAGGCAATACTGACCCTACGACTTATCTTAGAAGAAAGATTAAGGAAAGGCAAACGTACGTTTCTAGCATTTGTAGACTTAGAGAGAGCTTCTGACAATGTTGACTGGAATACTCTCTTTCAATTTCTGAAGGTGGCAGGGGTAAAATACAGGGAGCGAAAGGCTATTTACAATTTGTACAGAAAGCAGCTGGCAGTTATAAGAGTCGAAGGACATGAAAGGGAATGAGACAGGGTTGTAGCCTCTCCCCAATGCTCTTGAATTTGGATATTGAGCAAGCAGTAAAGGAGACGAAAGAAAAATTCGGAGTAGGTATAAAATCCATGGAGAAGAAAAAAAAAACTCTGAGATTCGTCGATGACATAGTAACTCTGTCAGAGACAGCACAGGACTTAGAAGAGCAGTTGAACGGAATGGACAGTGTCTTGAAAGGAGAATAATGGTATGTAGTCGAATTAAATCGGATGATGCTGGGAGAATTGGATTAGGAAATGAGACGCTTAAAGTAGTAAAGGAGTTTGCTATTTGGGGAGCAAAATAACTGATGATAGTCGAAGTAGAGAGGATATAAAATGTAGACTGGCAATGGCAAGGAAAGCGTTTCTGAAGAAGAGAAATTTGTTAACATCGAGTATTGATTTAAGTGTCAGGAAGTCGTTTCTGAAAGTATTTGTATGGAGTGTAGCCATGTATGGAAGTGAAACATGGTCGATAAATAGTTTAGACAAGAAGAGAATAGAAGCTTTCGGAATGCTGAAGATTAGATGGGTAGATCAAATAACTAATGAGGAGGTATTGAATAGAATTGGGGAGATGGGGAGTTTGTGGCACAACTTGACTCCTCACCCGCTTGTCTCGCCCATCCTCTCCCACCCCCGCCTGCTGCCGCGCCTGTTTTCCCACGTCCCACCCGGCCGCCATCTCTCCACTCTCCTTACCCTCTCCCAAGGTGGCTTCCGCCAGCTCCCCCTCCCTGATGATGCCCTCCTCCCCTCCATCTACCCCTCCTATCAACTTTGACCCCCCTCCACTTCCTGTGTCTTTTCCTTTGGGCACCCTCCCTTCCTTCTCTCTCCTTTACTCCCCATCCCCCCTTCCTCTACCCCTTTTCCCCCGGGCTTCCCCTCCCCCTTCCCTCCTTCCCCCTCTCTCCCCTGCCCGTGGCATCTTTGCTCTCCCCTCTCCCTCTCCCACTCTCCTTCCTCCTCCTCCTCTCTTGGCAGGTCCCCGGACTCGCACACGTTCAGTGAACATTCGCGCACTGGAGATCATCGCCATCAGTGTCTCGTGTGTGTGCCTTCGTTTTGTGTTTAGTGTTCTTTCGTCGTCACGCCACGACTGTTCACGTGTGCCGTCGCTGTCATCAGTGTTATGTGCGCCGTGGCAACTAGTGTTAGTGATTTTTCTCGTCCAGCGTGAACGGCTCCATGTTTATTGTTTTTCGTGTCTACAGTTTTTGCCCGCCGTTTTTATTGTATTATCTGTGCCACCTCTATGTAATACTTGTACCACTCAAGGCTGAAGAGCGGCGTGATATGCTGCTGACAGCCCGCCTTTGTATAAGGTGGCCAAAATAACAATAAAGAAAAAAAAAAAAAAGCAGAGCAACCGGTTGCACGCACTTCTGTTGAAGCAGTGTAGCCGATTTGCCAACTACTGCACCGAGTATTGCACTGTGTGAGAGCTGCAGCGATCGAGCTTCCTATCCACACTCCCTGTTAGTCAAAAGTCAAGCTTGCCACCTAGCATACGTAGGGTAGACTTTACACCGTGTGAGACATGACCGAAACACGAACAGCCTGCGTGCAGTATTGGTGTGGGCAGCAGTCCTAGTGTTTAGGCTCAGTAGTGGATGCATATATGTCTATATATGTATGATTAAAAATGAATATTATTCAGAGATAAACTATTTAGTCGACCTGCAAAGGTAAAAGTAAAATGTACTTCAGTATACGTTTACCTGGTGTTCTTATATCGGTTGAAAGTCGCACCACTCGGAATTTGAAGCTCTTCTCAACATAAAATACGTCGTTGAGCTAGGTGACACTCCCTTTATTCTGTAGTTTCCCTTACGGAATTGAATGAAGCACCTTTCAATCGAAGTCTGTGTAGATCAGGTGTTTTCATATCTACATCTACATCTACATGGATACTCTGCAAATCACATTTAAGTGCCTGGGAGATGGTTCATCGAACCAGCTTCACAATTCTCTATTAATCCAATCTCGTATAGCGCGCGAAAAGAATGAACACCTACATCATTCCGTACGAGCACTGATTTCCCTTATTATGTCGTAGTGAACGTTTCTCCCTATGTAGGTCGGTGACAACAAAATATTTTCGCATTCGGAGGAGAAAGTTGGTGATTGGAATTTCGTGAGAAAATTCCGTCGCAACGAAAAGCGCCTTTCATTTAATGATTTCCAGCCCAAAGCCTGTATCAATTCTGTGACTCTCTCTCCCATATTTCGCGATAATACAAAACGAGCTGCCTTTCATTGAACTTTTTCGATGTACTCCGTCAGTCCTATCTGGTAAGGATCTCACACCGCGCAGCAGTATTCTAAAAGAGGATGGACAAGCGTAGTGTAAACAGTCTCCTTAGTAGCTCTGTTACATTTTCTAAGTCTCCTGCCAACAAAACGCAGTCTTTGGTTAGCCTTCCCTACAACATTTTTGTATGTGTTCCTTCCAATTTAAGTTGTTCGTAATTGTAATACCTAGGTATTTAGTTGAATTTACGGCTTTTAGATTAGACTGATTTATCGTATAACCGAAGTTTAACGAGTTCCTTTTAGCGCTCATGTGGATGACCTCATAGATGTACTGAAATTCATTTGCATTATGTTGCTTCATAAAATATATCGAGTGTTGAATAGTTATTATTTCGAAATTTTGTGTAGATGTGCAATAAATTCAGCGGTGAAGAATCGGCAGACACAGTAGTAATTAAATTAAAAAAAATTTGTTTGTGATGGGCCCAATGAGTGTACTAGGTCGAAGAACGACACTTTCTCCTGAATTTTCTATTTCCTCTGCTTTTTGTTTTTGCGTTAGACTGATGCAGATTGATTGCTCTCACAGTAATTTACGGACAATGTCACTAAATACATAATGGGCAGAAGAACTCATTGAGAAATATATTTTTGGAGCAACAATAAATGCACAGGTCCGCATGAGCGAAACGGATTCATGCCTGCGTTTTGATGGTTAATAAACTTACAAGAAAACGCCGGCCATTACTTTATGAGCCCATTGTAACTTCATGAAAGTGAAAATGATACATCACAGACATAGACGCAAGAACAGACACCACACATTCATATGAATGATACGGCTCGGTGGACAATGGACCCACAACCTTCAGTGCGGATGCACAACATCGTTCAACTTCCAGCGGGAATCTAAAATTAGTGAGCATGGAGGACATGGAAGGGAACTGTAGATAGTTAGCGCTAGGTGGGTATGTGGATAGGCCGGGGAGTGTGGCAAGGTAGTCCTAACATTCGCGACAAATACTGTCTCTGGATGGCGCAGGGTTAACGCAACTGCTTAGCATGCAGGAGATCCTGGGTTGGAGTCCCAGTATGACGCACATTTTTACTCCTCGCCGCCGATTCTGCATAAAGTCCCGATGCAGCTGATATCATCAGTTCCTTCCCTTTCGTTTTCGTTCTCCCCCCTCCTCCTCCAATTTACATGATTTCTTCACCCCCCTGTGCGGAAATCAGGAATTGTGCGCGCATAAGGGATGTGACTACTCGACATATGGAAGTCTGGATCGGTCCTGAGGCGTGCTGGGATAGCCGAAGTGTCTAAGGCAACGCCTCACAATAATCGGGGAATCCAAGTTCGATTCCCTGTTCGGCAAGAATTTTCATATGTTGCAAACAACTGACGCCAATGCACAGTCGTAGAATGCGCCGCACTGGGGTAGCTGCACTGTCTAAGGGGGCCTTGTCACGGTCCGCGCGGCTTCCCCCGGCCATGGGTGTATGTGTTGTCCTTAGCGTAAGTTACTTTAAGGGGAGACGGAAGGCAAGTGCTCTTCAAAAACTCGATTCTTAGATTTTAACATATCTGAAATGCTTGGTCTTTCCTGCGTCAAACAGTTTTTGTTTTATATAAATGCGACAATTTTTTCGTGAGATATGGTGGTTTTCCTGACGCTCTGTGCAATCTGGCATTTAAATACCACTCCTTCCTTTTTTCTCCATGCAGAGATAATGCACAGCATTTAATTAAATGAAATGAAATTAGACCCATATTTAGAGACCTTTGTAAAGATACCTTGCTGAAAAAATGTCTGCATGGGAAAACCCAAAATTTAAATGAATGTGTGAATTCTATCATTTTGAACCGGTTACCGAAAACTGTATTTGTTCAGCTTACAACCCTCAAATTTGGTGTTTTTGATGCTATTTTATGCTTCAGTGATGGTGTAATTAGAAAACTGGATGTTTTGCAATTATTGGCATAAAATATAGTGGAAATACTGCAAAATCCTTGGTGCAAATAGATAAAGACAAAATCCGCAACGCAGGTATTGCTAATTTAAAATGCACAAAAGAAGACAGACAGAAAAGACGAGGAACCAAGAGAAGAAAAGGAGATCAGTATGATTCAGATGATGGTTCAAATGGCTCTGAGCACTATGGGACTTAACGTCTGAGGTCATCAGACCCATAGAACTTAGAATTACTTAAACCTAACTAACCTAAGGACATCACACACATCCATGTCCCAGGCAGGATTCGAACCAGACTGTAGCGCCTAGAACCGCTCGGCCAAACCGGCCGGCGATTCAGATGATGATCAGTATGGTGCAGGAAAATATTAGTGGCAAGTAATTCTCATCAATAACTATACTAGAATTGCAATATTAAACTTTAAATGGATTTTTCTCTAAACTACATTTTTTACTGTCAGGTACTATTATTTAATAAAGTGATGGGGTTAGAAACATGAAATTTCGTTAATTTGTACTGCAGATTTTAATAAGTTATTACAAGTAAATTGAGAACCACCAAACAATCAGAAACTGTTTTATAATAATTAATGTACGAAAAAAGCTAAATTTTACTAGTGAAAGAATAATTTTTTCTTCAAAACCGTAAGAGCTATTATAAAACAATAAGCTGGTAGCCAAGATGAGCATAACGTGCTCCCTACGTAAGAGTGTAAGTAGGCTGTTTATGTTTTCTCTATGTAAGTAGGCTGTTTATGTCTTCTCTATGTAAGTAGGCTGTTTATGTTTTCTCTATGTAAGTAGGCTGTTTAGGTTTTTTTATTGGTAACGCCACCTCTGTATGAAAATCACTGGCTGTGCTGTGTGCAGTCTGTGGCTGCTTTGCATTGTTGTAATACTCGCCATTGTAGTGTTAGGCAGCTGGTTGTGAACAGCGCGTAGCGTTGCGCAGTTGGAGGTGAGCCGCCAGCAGTGATGGATGTGGGGAGAGAGATGGCAGAGTTTTGAAATTTGTCATAAACTGCTATATTTATACATGATGATATCAAGGTAAATACATTGTTTGTTCTCTATTAATATCTTTCATTAGCTAACTATCCCTATCAGTAGTTAGTGTTATTAAAAAGAAAAAAAAAAGGGAGGCCATTATCCTGGCCATTGTCATTCCTTTAGAGAAAGCATCGCAAATCCGACACGCTGATTACTTGGAAACATATCGTACTTTCTGATATTTACTGAAATGCCTAATGAAATGACGAGAAATATTTTTACATCTGCACACCTGATTACGACAAGTGTCTTTCTACGAGAGTTGAGAGAATTTCTACTAACTTATGAAATGTCACATGACTATTGAATGATATTTTTATGCTTTGGTTTGCGTAATTGCTTATTTCATTTGATACCTGTTTTCCAGCTGTGTTACAGCATTAGTTTTATAAAATAAAATTAAATGCATTTGCTAATGTGAACACTTTCTGTCAACAGATCTATTAAAAAATTATTTTATGATCCACATTCTTTAAAAAAGGAGCACTTGGAAAGGAAAGAACACTAAGAAGGAACTAGTAACAGTAACACATAATTTTCTTTTCAAGTACATGGTAATATTTCTTTTACAATAAGTTGTTGTGGTGCACCACTTTAATTACTTAGACATTAAGATGTGATTATACATTTCCCTTATCTGCATTGTTATCTTTAGTGTACTATTTTTTCTGCTTGAGCTATGTCATGTTTACGTATAAGTTACTGCTGTTTGCCAGGCATAGTGTTACTGAATTTGACTTTGTGTTACTCTGCTAAGCCAGTTTTACTACTCATTTATTTTTATTGTTGCTGCACATTGGCTCATATTAGTTGTAATTTTGCATTTTATCTGTTAATTTAGATTTGCTGCTGCTTGCTTTGCAAATTGGCATTTTTTTGTCATTGCTGTTTGTGTTAATTGTTTTGTGCTGCTGCATTGCCTCGTCCCTTAGTTTAGCATCTGAGCTCAGTAGATTTCAGTTAGCTTAAGAGGAGTAGACTATATAAGAAACTAACTATTATAAATTTATAAGAAATGCATTGAAAAGCTATCAGAAAATGGTCTGGCAAAATAAAAAGGATACTGTACGGTGGAGAAAAACTATTATTGACAGAGGATGTGAACAGAATACAGAAAGCAGAGAGAAAAACTATTTTTGACAGAGGATGTGAACAAAATACAGAAGGCAGGCTTATATAGGACTTTTGGGAATAATGACGAATGAAGGGAGATCTCCAAGAAGCAAAGAAAGTTTTGTTTGCAGAATACTGCAATGAAACAAACCCTGTCCTTTCCTATTGGTGTTATCCCACTATGTGTTTGTGTACCCTTGTGTATTTGTTTTCTTCCTGTCTCTGTGTAATTTCATAGAATTTTTCTTCTTTTAATATTAAGCTACATTCACTATGATGAGGAATACTGTTATCCTCAAATATAATTTGCATTAATAATATGTTATTTACCTTGTAAATATGCTTAGACATTATTAATTCTGTTCTGTTTAATGCTCATGTGCGAAGTTGATGTTTCGAAAGTCATTCTGATCTTTTATGTATTTACTTATGTCATAATTCCTGTAACACTGACGTATATGTTTATTTCTATTCTTTTGTAAAGCCTGTACTACAAATGTTATCTGTATTGTTATGTTCTTTAATGATGTATTTTGTACCTTTGTAATTGTATTCTCATGTTATAATATTGTAATTGACACCAGTTCATCAAATTAAGTAACTTGTAAGCATTCCTTTCACTGCACACGTTTCTGTTGGTCATAGTATATGGACAATATGTGAGAAGTAGGGACTGTTAGTGTTTGCACGTGTGTTACTAATTCAGCAAGGGACTGGATAACAGCATTGCTGTTTCTAAGGACAATTCCAAAAACGTTGTGAGTGCACAAGTGGTGGCTTATGGACTTGCTATATTCTCTGCAAGACTCTTCGATGGTGATTGTGCACCTGCACAGTCGCAACAGATGGCTGCTGGCCATTTCTACAAGGACTACAGTGGGTCTACACCTTTGCTGACTCACCAGTACCATTATTTCTACAAGGCCTGCAGTGGGTCTGCACCTCTGGTGGCCCACCAATACCGTAATCTCTACCAGGACTACAGTGGGTCTGTTCTGTGATGACCTACCTACCAATATTCTTCAAAACGTCGAATGACTCTGCTGTGGGTTTGCTATGTTGTGGCCCATTACCTGTCTGCATGTCAAGAGTCAGCACTGTCTTTCCATTGGAAGGACAACACTACTTCTTCAAGACTGCATGGAAATCCACTACTTCCGTGTGCATTGTCTTTTACTGCTCAGACTTTGAGAAAAGAAACGGCAGTTTCACTGTGATGAATGATCAGGACTGTCTTTATAGACTGTAAGAAAATTTTAGCTTTTGACCAACATTGTATCAATAAGTGTGTGCATTTGATTTCTTTGTTATTGTAATTATGAAAAATTTTATCAAATCATTATTGGCCACTGCCCAAAAAAAATTTGTAAAATTTTTATGGGGAGCATGGGGGCTATGTAAGTAGGCTGTTTATGTTTTCTCTATGTAAGTAGGCTGTTTATGTTTTCTCTATGTAAGTAGGCTGTTTATGTTTTCTCTATGTAAGTAGGCTGTTTATGTTTTCTCTATGTAAGTAGGCTGTTTATGTTTTCTCTATGTAAGTAGGCTGTTTAGGTTTTTTTATTGGTAACGCCACCTCTGTATGAAAATCACTGGCTGTGCTGTGTGCAGTCTGTGGCTGCTTTGCATTGTTGTAATACTCGCCATTGTAGTGTTAGGCAGCTGGTTGTGAACAGCGCGTAGCGTTGCGCAGTTGGAGGTGAGCCGCCAGCAGTGGTAGATGTGGGGAGAGAGATGGCGGAGTTTTGAAATTTGTCATAAACTGCTATATTTATACATGATGATATCAAGGTAAATACATTGTTTCTTCTCTATTAATATCTTTCATTTGCTAACTATCCCTATCAGTAGTTAGTGCCTTCCATAGTTTGAATCTTTTATTTAGCTGGCAGTAGTGGCGCTCGCTGTATTGCAGTAGCTTGAGCAGCGAAGATTTTTGTGAGGTAAGTGATTTGTGAAAGGTATAGTTTAATGTTAGTCAGGGCCATTCTTGTGTAGGGAATTTTGAAAGTCAGATTGCGTTGCGCTAAAAACATTGTGTGTCAGTTTAAGCACAGTCTTGTATAATTGTTCAAAGGGGACGTTTCAAGAGGTATTATTGTTTTAACACTTATAGTTCTTTTGAAAATTGTACCTATGCAAAGGGTCAAATAGGATTGGCAGAATAGGGATAAAAATTGCCTACCATCTCCCCTTAAGTTAGATTAAGTAGTATGTAAGCTTAGGGACCGATGACCTCAGCATTTTGGTCCCATTGGACTTACCACAAATTTCCAAATTTTCCGTAGAGTGCTATTCTATTTCGTAATCTTTATCACAACTGTCTTCCTCAGTGACTGTGTCTGCTGCATCAGACATACATGGATGTCTGAAGGACCTTGTATTTTGAAGATACATACATTATATAGAGACAGACATTGTAAACGTCAATCAAAGTAGCATGAGTCAGGCTATGGTTTGAGGAAAATAACATCCCTGAAATGAACTGCGTAGAGTCCCTACTTAAATCCAGTGGAATATATTTGGGATGATTTAGAACGTCGGTTTCGCTTAGCGATTTCGACATTTTAGGAGGAATGGGTTTGTCATTCCTCCACAGACATTCAGAAACCTCACTTAAAGTCTGCACAGCAGTCAAAAAGACGAAGGATGGACACATTTCATACTAATATCCACTGATAGGTTTTTATCAGACATTGTAAATGTCACTCTATTAGGAACGGAGTAAAACTAACCCAGGTTGGCACGTAAGTGCTAACATATTTCTGTGCTATAAAAATTAAATGTTTCGAAAAAAAATTATTTACGTTCATCAAAATATTTCATGTTAACGGGACTAATAAAGTAACAAGAAATGAAAAATCGAAAAAGAAATTGTATATTTTGTTGACGTGTAGCTACCGTGCATAAAAAGCTATGCACATGTGCTGATCTGCAGTTCGAGAAAAATTTTCTAACTCGGTATCGCGTTTTGCAGACGAACTTGCAACCACAATCCAAAGACTGCCAATCAGTCACGCGCGGTTTGAGAATGGGGAAACGTTGTCCTTCGCCGTTTTCGCTCCGCTTTATGTGCCACACCGTTACAAAACTGCTGCTCGAACAAATCCGGATCCTGAAATTCCCCGGGAAGATTAAAACTCCGTGCCAGATCGGGACACGAGGCCGCAATCTTGCCTTTGCTGGCAGTTTTCGAAGCGACTGACCTACTCAAGCACGAGTCAGGATCCATCGTCAGAGCTTCACTTCTACCAGAAACTCCAACTTTCGAAACTTTACAGGGGCCCAACTACAAATTTTGCTAACGCTCCTCGATGAAAGGATATTGCGAAGAAATGCTTAGCCACAGCCTAGGTGAGGGCACCGAAATAGGCATTCCTGGCGTAGAGTAGAAACTGAAAAAGCTGGAAACAAATAAGACGCTAGATCGAGATGGAATCTCAATTTGGTTTTGCAGAAAGTACTCAGCTTGCATTTATCGCTAAATTCTAGCCCAGGGCAAAGGCCCTAGGGAGTGGAAAAAAACGAGGTGACTCCCTTATATAAGGAAGGTATTACAGACCAATATCCTTAACATGGGTTGGTCGCAGTAATCTTAAACATATTCCGAGTTCGAATATAACAAATTTCCTAGCGACAGAAAAGCTTCGTCTACAAATCAGCACGGATTTAGAAAGCATCACTCATGCGAAACACAGCTCTCCATTTTCTTACATGATATCCTGTGAACAATCGACGGAGGTCAATTGCCTAGACTTCTGGAAAGTATCTGACACGGTGTCCCAGTAGATTTTCAAGAATGCCTCCATTGACACGTAAACAAAGGTTACACCGTCGGATCATGTTCTGTCTGACACGGGCAAAAACCCCAGGAGTATCCTGAATTGTTCCTGCTGCTGCTACTATCCGGCCAACCAGATCCTTTTCTGTTGCAACATGAGTTGCGTAAACAAGGTTGCGTATCTCTCCCCACACAAAACAGAGGGGACATATCTGAGGATCGAGCAGGCCATGGTACCACCTCTGCCAATCCACGTTTCTGGGAACAGTTGGTCCAGGAATCGACGCACACGACGACTGAATGTGCCGGAGCCCCGTCATGTTGGAACCACGTGCGTTGTATTGTAGGGAGCGGGACGTCTTCCAGCAATTCTGGCTGCTCTGGCGAGAAAATTGTGATCGTGCCTGCCATTTAATGGTCTAGGTAGCAGATACGGCCCAATTAAACAGTTCCCAACAACACCGACCTACACATTAACGAAGAACGGCACTTGATGAGCGCTAGTAACTGTGGCATGTGGGTTATCCTCACTGCAAACATACGAATTGTGCATGTTCAAGACTCCATCACCCCCGAACATTGCTTCATCGGTAAACAACACAGAGGATGGAAATGTAGGAAGCATTTCACACTGTTCCAGGTACCACTGCGAAAACTGTGGGTGGATAATCAACTGGTTCCAGGTTGTGGACACGCTGTAAGTGAAATGGACGTAACAATTGGTCTCGAAGGACTGTTTTTACATTCGTCTCATTCGTCCGCATGTTACGTGTAATTGTACGAGTGCTGATTGAAGGATCCCGCTCCACATGCAACAAGACAGCTTTCTCAAATTGCGCTTTCTTACCGCGCGACGGCGTCCCTGTCCAGGTAATCTGCTAAATGACCCGGATCACGCAGACGTTTATACACAGCAGCAAAGGTCGTATGATGCGGGATACGGCGATTAGGATATTGTTGTTGATAAACTCGCTCCATTAGCAAACAGAGACAATGCACTACTACACTGGTGGACAGCAGTTTTATGTCTATAGGGCGGTCCATTGATCGTGACCGTGCCAAATATATCACGAAATAAGCGTCAAACGAAAAAAAAAACAAAGTCCGAAAGTTGTCTAGCTTGAAGGGGGAAACCAGATGGCGCTATGTTTGACCCGCTAGATGGCGCTGCCATAGGTCAAACGGATATCAACTGCGTTTTTTAAAATATGAACCCCCGTTTTTATTACATATTCGTGTAGTACGTAAAGAAATATGAATGTTTTAGTTGGACCACTTTTTTCACTTTGTGATAGATGGCGCTTTAGTAGCCACAAACGTATAAGTACGTGCTATCACGTAACATTCCGCCAGTGCAGACGGTATTTGCTTCGTGATACATTACCCTTGTTAAAATGGACCGTTTACCAATTGCGGAAAAGGTCGATATCGTGTTGATGTATGGCTGTTGTGATCAAAATACCCAACGGGCGTGTGCTATGTATGCTGCTTGGCATCCTGGACATCATCCAGGTGTCTGGACCGTTCGCCGGATAGTTACGTTATTTAAGGAAACAGGAGGTGTTCAGCCACATGTGAAACGTCAACCACGACCTGCAACAAATGATGATGCCCAAGTAGGCGTTCTAGCTGCTGCCGCGGCTAATCCGCACATCAGTAGCAGACAAATTTCGCGAGAATCGGGAATCTCGAAAACGTCGGTGTTGAGAATGCTACATCAACATCGACTGCACCTGTACCATATTTCTATACACCAGGAATTGCATGGCGACGACTTTGAACGCCTGTACTGTTCTGCCACTGGGCACAAGAGAAATTACTGGACGATGACAGATTTTTTGCACGCGTTCTATTTAGCGACGAAGCGCCATTCACCAACAGCAGTAACGTAAACCGGCATAATATGCACTACTGGGCAACGGAAAATCCACGATGGCTGTGACAAGTGGTACATCAGCGACCTTGGCGGGTTAATGTATAGTGTGGCATTATGGGAGGAAGGATAATTGGCCCTCATTTTATCGATGGCAATCTAAATGGTGCAATGTATGCTGATTTCCTACGTAATGTTCTACCGATGTTTCACAGCATGACAGAATGGCGACGTACTTCCAACATGATGGATGTCCGGCACATAGCTCGCGTGCGGTTGAAGCGGTATTGAATAGCGTGTTTCATGACAGGTGGATTGGTAGTCGAAGCACCATACCATGGCCCGCACGTTCACCGGATCTGACGTCCCCGGATTTCTTTCTGTGGGGAAAGTTGAAGGATATTTGCTATCGTGATCCACCGACAACGCCTAACAACATGCGTCAGCGCATTGTCAATTCTTGTGCGAACATTACGGAAGACGAACTATTCGCTGTTGGGAGAAATGTCGTTACACGTATTGCCAAATGCATTGAGGTTGACGGACATCATTTTGAGCATTTATTGCATCAATGTGGTATTTACAGGTAATCACGCTCTAACAGCATGCGTTCTCAGAAACGATAAGTTCACAAAGGTACATGTATCACATTGGAACAACCGAAATAAAATGCTCAATCGTTCCTACGTTCTGTATTTTAATTTAAAAAACCTACCTGTTACCGACTGTTCGTCTAAAATTGTCAGCCCTATGTTTGTGACTATTACAGCGCCATCCATCACAAAGCGAAAAAAGTGGCCCAACTAAAACATTCACATTTCCTTACATACTACACGAATAACTAAATAAAAATGGGGGTTCCCATTTAAAAAAAAAACGCAGTTGCTATCCGTTTGACCTATGGCAGCGCCATCTAGCGGGCCAACCATAGCGCCATCTGGTTTCACCCTTCAAGCTAGACAAGTGTCGCTCTTTGTAGTTTTCTCGTTTGACGCTTATTTCGTGAGATATTTGGCCCGGTCACGATCAGTCGACCACCCTGTATCAGGATTAATTAATTAATGATGGCAGTATAAACAAAGATATGATGCAGGTGAGGAAATTACTAGGGTTTGTTGAAAAGCAGTACCTGAGAATGTTTTACTCTGTTCTCAATACCGGTTGAGGTGTTACATGTAATACATATTACTGATCGACCTTCCACTACTACATCTCCGGCGGTGCTCCGAAAGGATACCGCCCTTTGATTGTGCCCTTCCAGCACTAATCGAAGCGCTAGGGTTTCAGGTGCCAGCCAGCCAGCCAGCCAGCCAGCCAGCCGAGCAGCAGCGGTCCAGCCGAGCAGCAGCAGCAGCAGTGCCCACCCCCCCCACCCCCCCGCCCCACGCCCCCCGCCCCCCGGCCACGTCCGCGGCGGCAGCAGCTGCGGTGTGCTTTTTTGTTTATCCTTGTCGTCATGTCAGCCCCCACCACCACTGCCACTACTACCACCACTGCCATTGTGTACACGTCGCCCTCCGCCGCCACCACCACCATTACATGGTGTGCCCAGTCACACCCCCCTCTTTCCATCCCTCCTCTTCTCACTCTCCCTTCGCCCTCGCTCTTTGTCACCCCTTCTCCAGCTTCTTCCTCCCGCTCCTCTCCCTCTGATTCTTTCCCCCCACTCCCCTAGCCTGTCACTGCAGCTCCAGCTGGGGTGGTGGCCCGTCGGGGCCACTGCCGGTGCCCAACTCTCACCATCGCCTTCGCCATCACCGCCACCACCGTCGCCTTCGCCTTAACCGTCACCATCTCTGGCGCCGACTGCTGCATCCACTCCGGGACCTGCCCCTTCCCGCCACCTCCCTATAGCTCCCGTCCCTCATGTCACCACCCACCCTTCTGCCGCCGTTAAACGCCCTAGTGGCATCACCACTTCCTCTGCTCCCAAAAAGACCCCGCCCCGTCCTCCTTCCCCCCCCCCCCCCAGGATGCCATGGATGTCGCCCCACCTGGCCTTGCTCCCTCTGCCTCCTCCTCCTCCTCCCCCCCTCTTTATACAAATACCTCCTCTCCCGTCCCGATCCTTCCCTTCTCGAGGCCCGAAAACTCTACCTCCTCCTCCGCCAACACTTCCCTGGTGCCCCCATCTCACTCCTCACTCCCAGATGGGATTCCGTTCTCATCTCCTTCCCCAGCCCCACCCTCCATACTGACATCCTCTCCCGCCTCCCCATCACCCGTTTTGGCCCCAACACCTCCCTCACCCCTGCTCCTTCTCCATCTTTTACCCGCCAACCCCAACCCCCATGTCCCCTGCCGACCCTCACAACCGTGATCACTCGGCTTAGTGCGACGATCACAGAGGAGGACGTGTTGGTGGAGCTCAAGGCGCATCCCACGCTGGAGGTGCAGGCGGTCCGCCGCATTTTCAACTCGGCCTGCCCCACCCACCTTATGCGGATTTTCTCCGAGGACGCCCCCTCCACTGACAGTCTCCTGAAGGAGGGTGCCCTCCTCTTCAACCAGCGCAATAAGGTCGACCCCTCCCGTTCCCCTCCTCAATCCCTGCACTGCCAGAGGTGTCTGCGCTATAACGCACTCCCAACAGCCGAGTGCCGCGGGGCCCCCACCTGCCCGCATTGTAGGCAAGTGCACTTCCTCCGGCAGCGCCCTAACCTTCAATCCCCTCCCTCCAGTAATACCTGCAATCTCCCCCATCCCACCTACTCCCAAAAGTGTAAAGCCCGACCCCCTCCGACCACTCCTGAACTCACTGTCCCTGTCCGTCCTCTGGATGCCCCCACCCCTCCTGGCAATTCCCTTCATCCTCCCCCCCTACCGCTGAGGACACCATCAGGTTCCTCACCATTGTCCTACAAAACGTCCACCCTTTCCAGCGCCCTCACACCCTCCAACAGGTCTTCCTCACCGCCCGTTCCATTTTCCACTTAAAAATGTATGCCACCTACTCCAACAACCTGGCCCATTTCACCTTCTCCCGTCTTGACACCCTCGTCTAAATCCCTGTCATGGCGCAACAGCACCGTATTCTTTTCAACAACATCCGCTCCCTTCCCGCCAACAAGAACCTCTTCCTGCACACCCTTGCCACCCAGCGCGTGGATGCCTTCCTCCTCAATGAAACCTTCCTCCAACCCCACCACACCGTCCACACGTCGCCCTACCTCCTTCACCACTCTGATAATCCCCTCCCGATTGCACATGGCGGAGTTGCCATTGGTCACCACTGCCAGATCCCAGTTCGGCTCCAACCTCTCCTTCCCAACCCCACCGAACACCTGATCCTTAGTCTCTTCTTCCCCAGCCTTACCGTCACCTGTACCACCATCTATGTCCGCCCTAACGTCCCTATTCCCTTCGACTTCCTCTCCCATATTGACCGTGCCTTCTCCTCCTACATTATCGCCGCCGACCTCAACATCCATAGTCGTTCCGCCACCCAGTTACGGCGGTGGCTTCGGTTCCTCTCCTCCCTTCAAGCCGACCTCATCCCAATCCCCCAGCACACCCGTCCCGAATCCAACTCCACTCCTGATGATATCCTCTCCTCCCCTAACCTCCTTGGCCGCATAACGGTGGATGTCCTGGAGCCTATTGGTAGCGACCATCTCCCTGTCCTCCTCACCGTTTCAGATGGTCGTCGCCTCCGCCCTGACCCTCGTAATGACTCTCCCCCAAAGTACGTCCATGAATATTCCCGTGCCAACTGGAATGCCTACCGGGATACCCTCTCCACCCAGTTGAATAGCCACCCCTTCACCTACCACCACCCTGACGATGTCACCCATGCTGCCTCCTTTCTCCAGCAGACCTTGTCTGAGGCTGTGGAGGCCCACGTCCCTACTGTCGCCATCCACCCCCACCGTCCTAACTTACCCCCACAGGCCGTCCTCCTCCTCCATTTATCCCGCCATGTCTACCATGCCTTCCTCCACACACGTGACCCGGACACATTCCGATGCCACCAGCAACTCCAGTGACACATTCGAAATTTGCTTGTGGCTAAGAAACGCCGGGACTGGCGACAGACATGCACCCGTTTAAATGCTACCCTACCTATAAACTCGTCCAAGTTCTGGTCAGCCTTCCGTCACCTTACCGGAACTAAACCCTCCCCCTACTATCCTCTTCTCCACGATGATCAGCCCTTCTCGGACACCCTTAGTAAGGCCAGTCACTTTGCCTCTTACCTCTCCGATGTCTTTTCCATCCCCGATGATCCCCAGATTGATTACTCCATCTTCCCAGATGTCCGCACTCGAACTGACACCACTGTCCCTCCCCTCGCACCTGGTTTCGAGTACTTGGACAGCATTGCACACACGGAACTCAATACCCCTATCACTACACAGGATCTCATTGCTACATTCCGCACGAAACGCAACACTGCTCCTTGTCACGATCGTGTCACCTATCGTCACCTTCGTGAAGCTCCTGTCTCTTTCCTCTCCACCCTGGCCAGGCTCTACAATGTAGTCCTGTCCACCGGTTACTACCCCGACCTGTGGAAAACCTTCCGTATCCTGATGTTCCTTAAACCTGGTAAACCGCCATCCGCCATCTCCTTCTACCATCCCATCAGCCTTACCACAGTCTTCAGCAAGGTCCTGGAATCTATCCTCACCCGCCACATCCACCAGCATCTCAGCCAGCACCTCCTCCTTCCCGTTACCCAGTGTGGCTTTCAGCCATCCTTCTCTTCCGACGACTTCCTCCTTCACCTCACTCATCTCCTTTCCTAACTGCTTAATTCCCATCGCTCCGCAATCTTCCTCTCCCTGGACCTCGAACGTGCTTGTGACTGCTTATGGCATTCCGGTCTCCTCTTCAAGCTCCAAACCTTCGCCCTTCCCATTAACTACATCCATCTGATAGGCGCCTTTCTCTCCCACCGTCCTTCCTACGTCACCATTCATAACACGGATTCCTACACCTTTTTTCCCTCCTCTAGTGTGCCCCAAGGCTCCGTCCTCTCCCCCCTTCTGTACCTTTTGTATACAGTGGACATGCCGCCACCGTCACCCCCGTCCACCTTCTCCAGTTTGCTGATGACACTGCCTTCCTTGCCCTTGCCCCCACTCTACAGCTCTCCCAACACCATCTCCAGTCCCATCTTGACCGGTTCACCACTTGGTGCAACCAGTGGTTGCTCAAGGTCAATCCCTCCAAAACCCAGGCGATCATTGTAGGCAAAACCACCCCTTCCTTCCACCTCCTTGATTTCTATCTCACCACCTATGGCCGTCCTATCGCCCTCACCCCCACCCTTAAGTACCTTGGTGTCACCCTCGACCATCGCCTCTCCTGGACCCCCAATCTCCGGACAATTCAAGCCAAGGCATGCTCCCGACTCCGTCTCCTCAAGCTCCTTTCTGGCCGTACATGGGGTCTGGACCCCTCCACCATACTCCACACCTATAAATCCATCATTCGCCCTATCCTTCGTTACGCCCATCCGGTTGGATCTCCACCCCCCTACCTTTTATAAATCCCTTCAAGTCCTTGAACGCCATGCTCTCCGCCTCGCCTATCGCATCTGTCTTCCATCCCCCATGCAGAGCCTGTAAGATCTCATTCCGTTCCCCCACCTCCTCCTTTTCCTTGAAAAGATACGGATCCTGTACACCTCCTGCAACCTCGAACCCACTCACCCGCTTGTCTCACCCATCCTCTCCCACCCCCGCCTGCTGCCGCGCCTGTATTCCCACGTCCCACCCGGTCTCCATCTCTCCACCCTCCTTACCCTCTCCCAAGGTGGCTTCCGCCAGCTCCCTCTACCTGATGATACCCTCCTCCCCTCCATCTACCCCTCCTACCAACTTTGATTCTTCCTCCCTCTTCGTGTGTTTGCTCCTTTGGGCACCCTCTCACCCTTCTCTCCCTCTTCCCTCCCGCCTCCATTTCTCCCCACTCCTCCCCCGGGCTTCCCCTCCCCTGTCCCTCTCCTCCTCCCCCCATCTCCTCAGCCATTGTCATCCTTGTTCTCCCCTCTCCCCCACCTCAACCTTCTTCCCCTCTTGGCAGGTCCCCAGACTCACACACGCTAAGTGGACATTTGTGCATCGGAGATCATCGCCATCAGTGTCTCGTGTGTGCCATTGTGTTTAGTGTTCAGTGTTCACTGTCACACTCCATCGTTCACCAGTGCCATCGACATCTTCAGTGTTTGTGTTTGTAGTGTGGATTGTCATCGAGTGTGAACGGCTTCATGTTTTTTTTTATGCTCACGTGTCTACTGTTTTTCCCCGCCGTTTTTGTTCCAACCCATGTGTCTTCTCTGTTTTCTCATTGTACTATCTTTGGCTGAAGAGCGGCGTATTGTGCTGCTGCCAGCCTACCTGTTATACTGGTATTAAAATCACAATAAAGAGAAAAAAAACTTCCACTTCTAAACAAAAACACCTTCTCCAATTCCATCTTGACCAGTTCACCGCTTGGTGTAACCAGTGGTTGTTCACGGTCAATCCTCCCAAGACCCAGGCGATCATTGTAGACCAAACCACCCCTTCCTTCCGTCTCCTCGACATCTATATCACCATTTATGGCCGTCCTATCGCCCTCACCCCCACCCTTAAATACCTTGGCGTCACCTTTGACCGTCGCCTCTCCTGGAACCCCCATCTCCGGACAATCCAAGCCAAGGTACGCTCCCGACTGTCTCCTCAAGCTCCTTTCTGGCTGCACATGGGGTCTGGACCCCTCCACCATCCTTCACACCTATAAATCCCTTATGCGCCCTATCCTCTGCTACGCTCATCCCACCTGGGTCTCCGCCCCTCCTACCTTTTTCAAATCCCTTCAAATCCTCGAACGCCATGCGCTCTGCCTCACCTACCGCATCCGTCTCCCCTCCCCCATGCGGAGCCTCTATGACCTTATTCCATTCCCGCACCTCCTTCTTTTCCTCGAACGGATATGGATCCTCTATACCTCCCGCAAACTTGATCCCCCTCACTCGCTTGTCTCTCCCATCCTTTCCCACCCCCGTCCGCTGCCGCGCCTGCATTCCCACATGCCACCTGCTCTCCATCTCTCCAGTCTACATACCTTCGCCCAGGGTGGCTTCCACCAACTGCCCCTCCCTGATGATGCCCTCATCCCCTCCATCTACCCCTCCTACCAACTTTGATCCTCCTCTACTGCACCCTGTGTTGTTTCCTGAGGGCACCCTCTCTCCCTTCTCTTCTCTCCTCCCTTCCTCCCTTCCTCCCTCCCTCCTCCCCCGGGCTTCCCCTACCCCCATACCTTCTTTCCTCCCCCTCCAATCTCCTCTGCCACTGGCATCTGCACACTCCCCTCCCCCTCCTCCCCCCCTTTTTCTCCTTTTGGCAGGTCCCCGGACTCGTACACGTATAGTGAACTTTCGTGCGCCAGAGATCATCGCCTAGTGTTTGTGTGTGCCGTCGTGTTCGTGTTCAAGTGTTCCAGTGTTTAATCGTTTGTGCTCCAACGTTCGCGTGTGTCGTCTGTCATCTCTGTGCGTGTCCATGTGTCCTAACATTTTTATTTTGGACTCTGCGCCCGTGAACGGCGGCTCCGTGTGTTGTAATTTTGTATGTCTACATTTGTATATTCACCATGTCTGTTCTGCGATTGTCTTCTTTTGTATCATTAGTTTTATCTGTGGCCTAAGAGCGGCCTAGTATGCCGCTGCTGGCCTACCTGTATCAGGTGTGAAATTAACAATAAAGAAAAAAAAATAGCCGCGGCCGGAGTTGAAACTGAGCCGTCCTCTGAACGCTACAGCAGTGCCTCATGCACTGTATTGTTTTGCTTGCATTGGAATTGTACATACCGCAGGACATTGATTATTTGCGTGTCGCCATTTGCTTGCGACACACCTCTGTGAATACGCAAAATTAAGTATTGTCATTTATCTTACTGTAATAAAAATCTATTAACACGACTTGTTTGAATTATTGTCTAGCGATTCGAGAAAGCAACTTTCCCAGGCCCCCCATAGGCGAGTAGGCAGAACACAACACATACACTGAATGAGTAACAAGATAAAAGACGTAAACAGTTCCAGTACACATTAGTGATGTACTGAACTGTTTTCCAGATTAATGATTTGAAAATGTTTTGTTTTGTTCTGTACTTTACCAATGGCACGAACACAGCTAATATCCTAAAAAATGATATGTGTGTGTGTGTTTTAGTTGCAGATCATACTTTTAGAGATACAAATACAGATATTTGTGATTTTTTAACTTTACGCAAGTCATCCCGATGACGTTTCTTGCAAATTATGTACTGCAAAATAAATTAATCTGCAAATTCAAATATGGCAGCATTTATCCAAATGATGAGCTGCTGTGTACGACATCAGAGATGCGTCTTGTTACGACAGTCGGTTGTGTCCAGCGAGACACGGGACAATCACATCTATAAACCTTGAAACTGAATTCGCGTTGTAAACCTGTTTAGAGTATTAGAAGGTTCGACTGAGCAGTTTCCAGGGAGCGCCAGAAAAAAAGCGTTACTGCGCATGCGTAATTACGATGAATTTGGAAGCCCGTGGATGGTGTTTGCTCTGCACATATCCTTTTCGTATCATTCCTGTTTGGAACTTCGTGCGTGGTGGGGTACCACTTGGTCATGTGCAGCACTGCGGAATGTTGTTGAGAGAAGGCATACGGAGCTCTACTTGGAACTATTGTTTTATCATATCCTACCCAGATAAGGAATGTAAAATAAGGTAGCAGTTCTTGGCATAATATTCATTTCAAAACTAGACTCTGCAGCTCAAAGTATCCTAATATTTTGTTACGTGGTGACTTTAACATAGATATCTTTCATTATTCGTACTCTCCAATATTGTTGTGTAGCATCTCCAATCAGGTTTACATCTACAGAGCACAGCGAAAAGCTAGTACGAAGCGATACAAATTTCTTACAAAAATAGAAGAAATTCCTGGTGTAGCCCACACCATAACAAACGACAATAAATCATTTCGTGACTATTTCAAAATGTGTAAAAAATTAACAAGGTTATCTGTGAAGTAAAGTAACCGTTCAACTTACAGTTTATATTCTACTCTTGGAACAAATATAAAGCCATGTGGGGAATTAAAAATGATAAAACACGATATCCGCCACTCTACAGTTTACCATAGAATGGCATTTAATAAATTTAAGATGTAAACAACACAAATTAAGAAATAATGTCAAGCCCAGAGGAAGTACTAGACAAGTGTCCTGTGATCGAAAAACGAAGTGTTTCACGGAAGCCAGACGTGTAACATTCTGCTTAAGTTGTCAATACATTTGAAACAAAATATTTAATTCAGTACTACTGATGAAATTTGCCAGCTTAGTTAGCTTCAAGTGAATGCTTACGTATGTTCGAACGTATATAGCGTTACGAGATCGTAGAATGTCATGAAAGAACTGTACATCAGAGACTACTCCACGAGCATCGGAATTTCGTAAGCCATACTAAAATACATAATTCGATTTAAAGAACACTTTTGTATGTCTAGATTCACACTGAAGTACCTGATACTCAGTTTTTTCTGTGTTGTTTTATGGATGCTTATTTTCTTGGAATACCAGTACTGTATTATCTCATGTTTGGTTCTTAATTGTGGAATAATGCCGTACGAGTCAGAAAAGACAACGTGCACCTAAAATTGAGCGATCAGTTGAAACTACCCAATCACTTGGGATGAAACTCTTCGTTTCAAATAAATTGACTGCCTCGGCGGAAAAGATTAACAGAAGCAAATTTTGTTTACAAATCAACAAATATAACTTCGTTAGTCTGCAAGATGATTGTTGCTACTGGTCATAAGGTTAACAGCCACACTTCAGGTAACCACAAGTGGAAGAAGGCACTGCTTATACGCGAATTCAGTTCTGCGCACGCGCAGGAGCCCGCTGGCAACTGCTGAAATGAACTGAGGAGTCTTTGTTTATTTTTTTTTTCAACCAGCACTGTGTTGCAGACAACCTTACGTCAGGTAACTGGCGTACTCGTTCAGCGGAAATAAATGAAACGTAGTGCGAGGCAGAATATCGTGGTTTTTTAAAAAAATTCTCACTGTTTAGTATTCCATACAAAGTTAATTGACTTGCCTGCGCTCGCCAATTATTAGCAGTGCCAGAGCTGTGTGACATTTCATTCTGTAAAACCACAACAACTTCTTGCTCAAGTTTATGTGCTTTTTTTGACTTTGACGTCACGTTGAGCGCCTTGTTGTAACTCGGCGTTCCTATTAATTAGCATAATTGCATTGGATACTGAAGTCAAACTGAACGTCTCTGTGTTTTTCTTGTCGGAGCACGACGAGAAATGTCAGGGTGTTGTCAATTAAGGCATATCTGAACAGTGGCGACCACTCACCGCATTCGTAACTGTATACATGTCTTCATGGTTGGTACAAGACGAAGCTATGATAGTGTGTAACGTACGTATGTTACAGTCATACAAGAATACTATTTAGTTTACTGCTTATTTGGCTATAGGTGATCCTCAAGGAGCACATGATGAATCAGTTTAATTTACACTATAATAGCCGGCCGCGGTGGCCGTGCGGTTCTAGGCGCTCCAGTCCGGAGCCGCGCTGCTGCTACGGTCGCAGGTTCGAATCCTGCCTCGGGCATGGGTGTGTGTGATGTCCTTAGGTTAGTTAGGTTTAAGTCGTTCTAAGTTCTAGGGGACTGATGACCACAGCAGTTAAGTCCCATAGTGCTCAGAGCCATTTGAACCATTTTTGAACACTATAATACACTGCGTAGAACACAAAATGATTAATCTCCGCCAGGGCGTCTCAGCCTTTTTCCTCGATGAGCCATTCCATACAGGTGCATTTCTTCGTGATTCTCATTCACTGTTACAAATATAATTACAAATGGCAACGTATACAAATAACTGTTTTATCAGTTTCTACGCATATTTATGTGCGTAGACAATAATCCAGCGCGTCTCTTTGCTGAAACCAAAATTTTAATAATTTTCAACATGAGAAAAATAATTAAGATAAAATAAACTAGATACATATATTGCTAAAGAACTAGGGTCAAAATAGTGGCTTAAAAAGTCAACAGTAGGAACGATCAGACAAAATGGATGACAACATTTTTAAAAAATCGTTCTTAATTAACTTATCACGTACAATTTAAACAAAACAAAGGAAATTTTGCTACATGCCGGAAAGATATGAATTTACCTTTAATACAATGGAAGTGCCTACTTATTCTCACATAACAGCTCGCATTGTGACCATCTCCGTCACTGCTGGTCTCATGGTATGACAACTCTAGGGGAATTTTGATTCAACACTCAAAATTTTCGAAGATGATTGTTGGTAGCGAATGCCAGAAAAAACTGCAGCTGAAAAGTCCGACAGCGTCGGAAATTCTGTCTGAACAAAATGGCTCTGAGCACTATGGGACTTAACATCTATGGTCATCAGTCCCCTAGAACTTAGAACTACTTAAACCTAACTAACCTAAGGACATCACACAACACCCAGTCATCACGAGGCACAGAAAATCCCTGATCCCGCCGGGAATCGAACCCGGGCGTGGGAAGCGAGAACGCTACCGCACAACCACGAGCTGCGGACTCTGTCTGAACATCAATCCAAAAACTGTTCGAATTTTTTCTTGTAAATTCAAGTCTGTATTATGAATCGCAACACAGCTCATCATATTCTTTCTTATATTTTAGAGGGAGATGTCTCATATTCCATTCCAATGGCAAAAGGGTTCTGAATCCCATCTACCTAATTATTGTTTAACTCTGGTAGAAAGCACTGGTGAAAATATTTTCAAAACATACCAAGTGATTACATCCGTCTGCACATTTCAAGCGAGTTGTCTTTAGTGGCCTTAGACATGTGTTTAACTGTTTATGCGATTTTAAGTGTTGCAAGGAGCAGGTGGGAGTTATTGAATTAGTTTGTGTTGATGCAGCTGTGATTAAGTTTCCCTAGAGTTTTAGGACCTACACAGATCGCCTAGGCAGCCATTGTGTTCGTTAGCTATGTAGCAATTTGTTGTTTGAATTTAACAGTACTTTTAGGGGCTGCTCAGATTAGCTGGGCAGCTGTTGAGTTCATTTGAGTTGCTGTAGTAGTTGACTGAATTTTTGCTGGGTTTAAGTGCTGGATAGAATAGCCAGGCAGCTGTTGTCACGGTTGATGTTGCTGCATGGTTTGCTTGTTATATATTAATGTGGATTTAAATGCTGTGCAGCTCATGTTGGCAGCTTTCGAGTTGATAAGCGAGACTGCTTTTTGACGATGGTGGCCATCATATCAGCTGTGAATTGACGGGGAGCTATTGCCGACATTGTCTCACGGGCTCAACGACGTCTTCAGATGTGCTTGGACGACCTGATGATTTCCCATGTCTTATCGAGCATCCTGTTTCTACAAAACATTTATGCCACTCATAAATTGTAGGCTTACTAGCAGGATCTTCAGCGTACTAGGTATGGAAATTATGCTGAACTATTGTCACCGACTTCGATTCTTCAAACCAAAACACACAGCTACCACGATCGGATCCAGTGAAGGCAGCCATCTTTAACGCAACTGCCACTAGCGCTCCTTACAGTGTGATTCGGCACTAGCGAACTAAGTGAGACAAAACTTGATGCATTTCCCTACAAACTGACACTACAGTCACCTCTGTAGGTACTGTGAATTAAATTGTATGCATTGTCAAAGTTGTAGAGTCCTTTTTGAAACACCCAAAAATGCTAAAACAAGTATTTCTTTATTTCTGACCGAGAAACCAAATAAAAATTTTCATATGTGTAGCTTCAAAAACGCCTTAATAGCGACATTAAAAAAAACCTTCATCCCCAATTTCACCCATTTAGGGTTAAAATTTCGAAAAATCGCTTGTTAAACGACGCCTACAATATAATATCCACGCCTTATCCAATTTTCAAGTTTCTGTCCTTACTGGTTTGGCCTGAGTGATGATGAGTCATTCGGTCAGTTAGGACATTGCCTTTTGTATACTGTAGATATAAGTATTCATCATCCCCTTGCTGCTGTCAGTTAATGCTGACTTCCTTCATCAACAGCTTACTCTAGAAGTTTAAAGATTTTGAAGACAATGCAGTTAACAGAACAGGAAGCCAAAATTAAGCGGTATAAAATCTTAAAGCATGCTTCTCAACTAATTCGATGTATTCCTGCAATCTGACTAGGAAGATATCCTGAACATACGAGCAGTACCCAAGAATACGTCACAAAATAGTTCGGTAAGTGGTCTCTTTGAAGGTGTGCTGTACATTCTTATAACTCTCCCAATAAGGGATAGTCGGTCGTTCCAATCCTTATGCATTAGCGTATGTGATAATCGCTCCACAACCCATTATATTGAGATAGGGGACTAATGATCATAAATGCACATTTATTGTGTAGTGGACATACACAGCATACATTGCATAACAACAACGTAGCTCGTAATAATTGTCCGTAGTGACTATCACCAGTGCCAAGGCATGCATGGTAACAGCACACGTGGTTCTCTCAAAGATCC